>NW_022144653.1:0-3722 GCF_007565055.1 Rhinopithecus roxellana
TCTGTGAGATGAACTCACAGATCAGAAAGAAGTTTCTCAGAAAGCTTCTTTCTCATTTTTATTGGAAGATGTTTCCATTGGCCCCATTGTTTTCAAAGGGATCGGGAATATCTGTTCTCAGATTCCACACAAATAGGGCTAGGCCACGGCCCCACGAAATACAGCTGCAACTTAGTGAGTTGAATTCACACATCACAAAGCGGTTTCTCAGAAAGCTTCCCACTTTAGTAAGACGAGGTTATTTGTGGTCTTGGAGCGCCACCGTGTGTCCTATTGCAGATTCTGCGAAAACTCTGCTAGCAAGTTTCTCAGTGGAAACAATGATGGACATCTGTGGGCTGAATTCACCCACAACAAAGAAGTTTCTGAGAAGGCTTCTCTGCAGGTTTCTCTGAGGATAGTTCCTTATTCAGCATGCGATTCAACGATATCCAAGACATCAATCTGAGATTCCTCAAAATGAGTGCTAGGAAACTCCCCCGAGAAAGGGTGATAGAACACTGTGAAATGAATTCACATATCACAAAGCAGTTTCGCAGAAAGCTTGGTTCCGCTTTCTCTTGGAGTATATTAGTTTTCTCCTTCTATTCTTCAAAGCTATCTGAAATATCACTTCTCGGAATCCACGGAAACAGTCCTAAGAAACGGCCCCAAAAAACACTGGCGTAACTCTGTGAGTTGCATTCACACATGGCAATGCAGTTTCTCACAAGCTTCTCTTAGTTATTATGTGAGGATAATTCCTTTATCACCATGGGCCCAATAGGCTCCCAAATATCACTTTGCAGATTCCACCAAAAAGTGTTAGCAAACTGCTTCTTAGGCAGAGGTTGTAACTCTGTGAGATGAACTCACAGATCAGAAAGAAGTTTCTCAAAAGCTTCTTTCACGTTTTGAACGGATGAAATTTCCTTTATCAGCGTAGGCCTCAATGTGATCCAAAGAAGCCCTTCTCAGTTTCCCCAAAGACAGTGTTAATGGACTGCTCCACGAAACATAAGTGTAACTCTGTGAGATGAATTCACACATCACCAAGAAGTTTCTAAGAAAGCTTCTTTCTAGTTTTCATCTGTGGAAATTTCCTTTGTCACTGTAATGTTCATTGCGCTGTGAAGTATCTAATTGCAGATTTCCAGAAAACTGTGCTAACAAACTGATCACTGAAGAGAAACGTGTAACTCTGTGAGTTGCATTCACACATGGCAATGCAGTTTCTCAGAAAGCTTCTCTTTAGTTATTATGTGAGGATATTCCTTTATCACCATGGGCCCAATAGGCTCCCAATATCACTTTGCAGATTCCACCAAAAGTGTTAGCAAACTGCTTCTTAGGCAGAGGTTGTAACTCTGTGAGATGAACTCACAGATCAGAAAGAAGTTTCTCAGAAAGCTTCTTTCACGTTTTGAACGGATGAAATTTCCTTTATCAGCGTAGGCCTCAATGTGATCCAAAGAAGCCCTTCTCAGATTCCCCAAAGACAGTGTTAATGGACTGCTCCACGAAACATAAGTGTAACTCTGTGAGATGAATTCACACATCACCAAGAAGTTTCTAAGAAAGCTTCTTTCTAGTTTTCATCTGTGGAATTTCCTTTGTCACTGTAATGTTCATTGCGCTGAAGTATCTAATTGCAGATTTCCAGAAAACTGTGCTAACAAACTGATCACTGAAGAGAAACGTATAACTCTGTGAGTTGCATTCACACATGGCAATGCAGTTTCTCAGAAAGCTTCTCTTTAGTTATTATGTGAGGATAATTCCTTTATCACCATGGGCCCCAATAGGCTCCCAAATATCATTTTGCAGATTACACGAACAGAGTGTTAGCCATCTGCTTCTTTGGGCAGAGGTGGTAACTCTGTGAGATGAACTCACAGATCAGAAAGAAGTTTCTCAGAAAGCTTCTTTCTCATTTTTATTGGAAGATGTTTCCATTGGCCCCATTGTTTTCAAAGGGATCGGGAATATCTGTTCTCAGATTCCACACAAATAGGGCTAGGCCACGGCCCCACGAAATACAGCTGCAACTTAGTGAGTTGAATTCACACATCACAAAGCGGTTTCTCAGAAAGCTTCCCACTTTAGTAAGACGAGGTTATTTGTGGTCTTGGAGCGCCACCGTGTGTCCTATTGCAGATTCTGCGAAAACTCTGCTAGCAAGTTTCTCAGTGGAAACAATGATGGACATCTGTGGGCTGAATTCACCCACAACAAAGAAGTTTCTGAGAAGGCTTCTCTGCAGGTTTCTCTGAGGATAGTTCCTTATTCAGCATGCGATTCAACGATATCCAAGACATCACATCTGAGATTCCTCAAAATGAGTGCTAGGAAACTCCCCCGAGAAAGGGTGATAGAACACTGTGAAATGAATTCACATATCACAAAGCAGTTTCGCAGAAAGCTTGGTTCCGCTTTCTCTTGGAGTATATTAGTTTTCTCCTTCTATTCTTCAAAGCTATCTGAAATATCACTTCTCGGAATCCACGGAAACAGTCCTAAGAAACGGCCCCAAAAAACACTGGCGTAACTCTGTGAGTTGCATTCACACATGGCAATGCAGTTTCTCACAAAGCTTCTCTTTAGTTATTGTGAGGATAATTCCTTTATCACCATGGGCCCCAATAGGCTCCCAAATATCACTTTGCAGATTCCACCAAAAAAGTGTTAGCAAACTGCTTCTTAGGCAGAGGTTGTAACTCTGTGAGATGAACTCACAGATCAGAAATTTCTCAGAAAGCTTCTTTCACGTTTTGAACGGATGAAATTTCCTTTATCAGCGTAGGCCTCAATGTGATCCAAAGAAGCCCTTCTCAGTTTCCCCAAAGACAGTGTTAATGGACTGCTCCACGAAACATAAGTGTAACTCTGTGAGATGAATTCACACATCACCAAGAAGTTTCTAAGAAAGCTTCTTTCTAGTTTTCATCTGTGGAAATTTCCTTTGTCACTGTAATGTTCATTGCGCTGTGAAGTATCTAATTGCAGATTTCCAGAAAACTGTGCTAACAAACTGATCACTGAAGAGAAACGTGTAACTCTGTGAGTTGCATTCACACATGGCAATGCAGTTTCTCAGAAAGCTTCTCTTAGTTATTATGTGAGGATAATTCCTTTATCACCATGGGCCTCAATAGGCTCCCAAATATCACTTTGCAGATTCCACCAAAAATGTTAGCAAACTGCTTCTTAAGGCAGAGGTTGTAACTCTGTGAGATGAACTCACAGATCAGAAAGAAGTTTCTCAGAAAGCTTCTTTCACGTTTTGAACGGATGAAATTTCCTTTATCAGCGTAGGCCTCAATGTGATCCAAAGAAGCCCTTCTCAGTTTCCCCAAAGACAGTGTTAATGGACTGCTCCACGAAACATAAGTGTAACTCTGTGAGATGAATTCACACATCACCAAGAAGTTTCTAAGAAAGCTTCTTTCTAGTTTTCATCTGTGGAAATTTCCTTTGTCACTGTAATGTTCATTGCGCTGAAGTATCTAATTGCAGATTTCCAGAAAACTGTGCTAACAAACTGATCACTGAAGAGAAACGTGTAACTCTGTGAGTTGCATTCACACATGGCAATGCAGTTTCTCAGAAAGCTTCTCCTTTATTATGTGAGGATAATTCCTTTATCACCATGGGCCTCAATAGGCTCCCAAATATCACTTTGCAGATTCCACCAAAAAGTGTTAGCAAACTGCTTCTTAAGGCAGAGGTTGTAACTCTGTGAG
>NW_022144654.1:0-18846 GCF_007565055.1 Rhinopithecus roxellana
CCCTTTAAGATGCGTGCAAACGTTTTGTGTACATGCTTTTCCTATGCTATCTAATGACCCCAAATCTCTCTCCTTCTTTCTCTCCCTTCCTTCAGCCGTTTTCTTCTCACCTATCGTAGTCTACAATTATCTCTCTCTATCTATCTATCTATGCTATCTATATGTATCTATCTATCTATATATCTATTTATTATCGATCTACCTCTATGATTATTACATTTATCTATCCATCTATCTACCCATTTATCATTTATCTTTTTATTTACTATTTTTCTATCCTTCTATTATTTATCTATCTTTTATCTCGACCCATCTATCATTTATCTTTCTATTCATTTACATACTTGATCCTCCTTATTATTATCTGTATCTATCCTCTATCATTTATCTATATGTCCACTATCCGTATATCGCGTGTTGGTATTCTTATCTATTTATCATTATTCATCTCAATACCCATCTGCCATTTATCTACCTATTGTTTATGTATCTGTCATTTATCTATCCATCTGTCATTTATATATTCATCTATCATTTATCTATCTACCTGTCTGTCTATCATCTACCTATTATCTATCTACCTATCATTTATCTGTCATCGACCTATCTAGCTAATCTATTATCTACCTATCTATTACACTATAATTATCTATCCTTCCTATTAATCTATCTATGCATTAGCTATATCTATAAACCATTATCATATCCGACCTATCATCTGTTATTCCCTATCATCTATTATCCATCAATCATGTATTATGTATCTACCTAGAGCTATTCTATCTACATCTACGTACCGCACCTATCTATCCATTATCTATCTCTGTCTCTTTGTCTCTCTATCCAGCATTTATCTCTCTATCTCCTCTCTATCCATCACCTATCCTCTATCGACTATAGATCTACAGAAGGGAATTCTCTATCGTTCTATCTATGATGTTTGCCACACCTTCATGTGTATGGTTCTTGTATTCATGTATCTATCTCAATCAATCAATATCAATCAATCAATCATCAATCATCTATCTATGTATCCCTCTCTCGTCCATCATCCTCTCTTAATGTCTACTATCTCTCTTCCAGCAATCTATTATCTATCGCCACTGATTCTATTACATAACATCACCATCTATGTATATATCTATGTACATACTTAACTATGTACATACTAGGTAGGTAGCCTAATACTACTATGTACTACTAGGTAAGTAGGTAGGTATGTACACACCTACCTACCCTGTTTCATCCCAGATGCAACTAGTCACATACTGCATGAATTAGCAAGAACTGCTGCAAACATTCGCCTCCCTAAAGCAGAACAAAGGATGCAGCACATTCTTCTGTTTGACTTTTGGGGCCACACGGTCACCACTGACAACCTCCTCAAACCCACAACACCTTTAGGTGGGGAGGGCGACTGGTTCACACGTACTTCTCCAAATAAGCGCCTGTCTTGCTGCTTGCACATACACCCTGCAACCCTCCCCTCCAGACCTTCTCTGGGGACCACCTGTTTAGCATCCAGCAGATGCTACATCCCTGTTCTAATTTTCAACGGGTCACGGTGGAATCTCTCTAACACTAAACAGCCAGCTCCAAACACTAAACAGGTCCCCTCCCACGTTCTATTCATGGGACTCTCCTAACCTTCTGGGGCAAAAAAAGAAAAAAGAAAAAAAAATCCTAATTCGAAGCACATTGATCTCCAGGCACATGGTTTCTATTAGGACCTATGAAACCAAGGTGAAAATGTGAAAATATGGGGTGGAAAGTTAGTAATCTATCTGTCCAACTATCAGCGATCTATTCATCTATTACTTGTCTGTTTATCTATCTATGCACCTAAATACCATCGAACATCTGTCTATCCATCCATCATTTATGATTAATTTCATTTATTATATTCCATTCTGTCATTATCTTTCATCTATACGTATTGAGTTAAGCGATCCATCTAAATACTCACCTATCATTATCTATCTACTTACCCACCTATTGTTTATGTATCTATCCATCATTTATATATTAATCTATATTTTATCTATTCATCTATCACGTATCTATCTATCCATCTATCATGTATCTATCTATCCATCTGTCATTTATCTATTCATCTATCATTATTTATTTATCCATCTATCATCTATCTCTCCATCATCTCTCATTTATCTATTCACCTATCATTTATCTATCTATCCATCTGCCATTTATCTATCTTCCCATCCATCATTTATCTATTCATCTATTACTTATCTATGTAGCCATCTAAATATCATCTATCATGTATCTATTTATCCACCTATTGTTTATATATTTATCCATCATTTGTATATCAATCTTTATTTTATCTATTCATCTATCATGTATCTATCTATTCATCAGTCATTTATCTATCATCATATTACAATTTATCATCTATCATCAGTGGCCATTATTATCATGTATCTATTCATCTATCATTTATTTATCTATCCATATGTCACTTATCTAACTTTCAATCTATCATTTATCTATCATCTATCTATCTATCTGTCCATCAGCTATCATTTATCTATTCATGTATTATTTATCTATCTACCTACCCATCTATCATTATATTAGCGACAGCTCCTACCCGTCTATCATCATCCATTACCATCGATCTATCTATATATTATTAGCCATATTATCAATATGTCCATCATTATCTAAGTGTCTATCTATCTATCTATCTATCTCTATCATTTATCTATCTATCTATCTATCCATCACACCTTCCCCTCATCATTGCCCCACTTTCCTTGGGTTCTAGAGCTGGTCCAGTTGAAAAACAGCAAACAATCACCGGAGGAGAATCTCAGGCAGGGCTTGCTGTACATCAAAGGGAAGATGGAGATTTCAAGGAGTCAACCATGGTGACTTCAACTCTGTGCCCTTCCTTCACCAATAGTTTGTGAGATTTTCAAGTTAAGGAGGCCTCCTTGCCATCTGGAGTTGATGAATACTATTGGTGATGGCCACGTTGCCAGCATTTCATAATGCTGTCTTTGGAGTAGGTTGGAAGTCAACCCAGCTCCACTCATCACTGAGAAATAAGACTGCCCGTTCTCCAATCTCAGTTTCTTCATCTCCAAAGCGGGGATGTGAAGTATTTCAAAGAGATTGTTCACAGTGGATGACATAGCAAAAAGATTCTCACCAGACATAGCACCTCAACCTCAGACTTCAGACTTCCCAGCCCTCAGAACCATGAGACTAATAAACTCTCATTGTGTATAAATTACCTAACCAGTGGCACAAAATAAACTAAGATGATATTTGTCATCATTTTCGTTACAGCGGCCAATGGAAGCTAATACCCTTTTTTTTTTTCTTTTTTGAGACAGAGTCTCTCTCTGTTGCCCAGGCTGGAGTCCATGCACATCTAGGCTCATGCAACTCGCTCCCAGGTTAGGCGCACGCTCCTGCCGCCGCCCCTGAAGCAGCTGGGACTACGATGGCCTGACACCAGCCTGGCTATTTTTGTGTACTTTTTAGTAGAGAAAGGCGTTTCACTGTGTCAACCAGGATGGTCTCGATCTCCTGGCCTCGTGATCCGCCCTCCTCAACCTCCCAAAGTCCTGGGATTACAGGCCTGGGCCACCAAACCCGGCCAGCTAATACCCTTTCTAATACCCTACTTCTTCCAGGTGTCCATTAGTAACACAGGAAACATCTCATTGTAACCAACACCTGCTCAATGTCCAGTTGTTCAAAAGGGCTAACTCATTCAAGTATTACAGCAAACCCAAGAGAGCCTCAACCTCCCCAGTTCCTCTTCATTCTTCTCCACTTTGCTTCAGGAGGCTGGAAAGTGTGGATTGTCTCAACAGAAACTATGAGCCCTGGTTTTCAGTTGAATTGTTGGATTCAACCTGCAAGAGATTAGAGGTAAGTTCTGAGCCTTTTCCTCAGATTCTGTCCCTGATAAGTCACCTTGCTCAAGTCCCTCTAGGACTTCCTCCAGGCTGCTCCACTGCTCAGTTTCTGCACAGATCCAGGGCTTGCGATGAGTCCTACACCCATCTTTGAACCAATTATGGTGTCAGGATGTTCACCTGCAGGAAACCGGTTGCTTAAACCTGGAGGAGGGATAGAGGTTGTGCAGGTAGAGACAAACAATGGTCGCTGTAGGGTCCAAAAGAAGTAACTGTCCTTACGTCTCACTGGCTACAGCTATCTGGAGAGTGTTCCAGGAGACACATATTCGGCTAAAGCACATTTATCTCCAGGCACATGTTCTCCATCAGGACCTTCAAAACCCACGTGAAAACATGCTTGGACATCTGGCATCACAAGAAAAACAGCAAAGAAATGCCAGAGGAGAATCTCAGACACGACTTGTAAAGCCAGAGGAAGACAGAGGTTTTAAGGAATGGGAGTCACATCCTGCCTTTCCTATGCTGATGACATCGACTCCGTCTCTGAGCCCTTTCTTCAGTCAGATGATTGACACATAGACAGACATACTGAGATAGATAGATAGATAGATAGATAGATAGATAGATAGATAGATAGATACATACATACATACATACATAGACACATATATAGCTAGCTAGCTAGATAGATAGATGATAGAAGAGACAGATGATAGATAGATATAGATAGATACATAGATCCATAGATACACATAGATATATAGATGATAGATACACAGATACATACATAACCAGCTAGCTAACTAGCTAGCTATAGACAGATACATAGAGATAGATAGATAGATAGATAGATAGATAGATATAGATACATACATACATACATACATACATAGATACATAGATAGATAGATAGATAGATACATACATACATAGATAGATAGATAGATAGATAGATAGATAGATAGATAGATAGATAGATAGATACATAGATACATAGATAGATAGATGATAGATAGATACAGGATAGATGACTGGTATAGAGATGATATAGATATATATTAGACAGACCTAGAGAACTAGAGAGATGATAGATATAGGTAGGTGGATGACAGTCAGATGATACTTAGATAGATAAAAGACAGATAGGTTTAGGTAGCAGATAGGATAGACAGAAGATTGTGAGAGAGATGACAGAATATAAATAGATGATAGAGGGATGAAGGATAAATGGAGATAAATAGATGGATAGAGAGAGAAACAGATATAAAGAATGGATAGATGAACAGATGGATTGATAGATGAATAGATGGATGGAGCGATGATAGATGGATAGATGGAGAATGCATAGGTGGATAGATGGAGACATACAGAATGGATGCATCTATCAAACCAACACCTGTTAGGTTTTCTGATCAGGAGACCTGGTTGCTATCTGGAGTTGATGACACTCTTTTTGACCATGACGTTGCCAGCATTTGCTAGTTCTATCTTTGGGAGCAGGTTGGGAGTCAGCCCAACTCTCCCCGTTACTGCTGCTGAGGAATTAGACTGACTCTTCCTCAGCCTCAGTTTCTTCATCTGTGAAATGGGGAGATGACGTATCTCAAAGAGCCACAGTGAGCATTACGTGGCCAGCCTCTCCATGGCAAGGGAGAGAGGCACTTCCAGATGAGAGCAGAGCAAGAAGGCACTTTCTTGGGTCCGAATGGGTCATTGTCATCGGACACATTGCCGCAGTTGTCCTTAAAATGCTGTACCTCTGCATCTGAGCACACAGGTATAAGCCAGGAGTGTACTGCAGAAAAGAAAAAGCCACCGAGGTGTGACGTGAATGGTGCATCTGTTTGCAGGTGACCCAGATGGACTGGGATAACTTGGCTGTGGGGTCCTGACCTGAGAAAAGAGCCACGTCCTGTACACCAGGCATCCGTGACAACAGGCGTCCGTGGCAACCAGCTGTGAACACGAGAAATGCCTTTGACCCACCACCTCTGGGATCCAACTGGATCCTTTCACATCCTTCCGACCACCCACCTGCCTTCAGGAATCTCCCAGCGCCCCCAGTTCCCTTGAGTTTGCAAACCAGGCTGTTACGGATTCTGAAGAATTCGCACACAAGTGTTACCCAAGTGTTCCCAGCTAGCCCAGGTCACCTTTCTGATGCTGCCACCTTTGTGCCAGCATGGGAAGACCCCCATGAATGTATTAAGCCTGTGCTTTGGGGAAAGATTTCCCAGATATTTTGTTTCCTGTGGAGACCGAAGAAAGCCACCTGGCCCTCACAGCGGAAAATGAGGCAGCAGGAGATGAGGCATTTTGCAGAAGGTGCCAGGGCTGTCAGCGAAGTAACAGACACATCTCACTCTCTGTCGATACCGGCTTGTCACTCATCTGGGCTGTGACAGGATGTGGTGGATCATCTGTTAACTGCAGAAGACCCAGGGATTCAGGGATTCGTTTGCCTGTTGGTGAACATGCCAAACTCCAGCGCACGTCAGCGAGGTCCGCAGGTGCACCTGCTTCCACGGAGGTAGATCTCAGACACCCCGTTCTGCAAATCCTCAGCAAAGCGACCTCAGACCGCCCGTTCTGCAAATCCTCAGCAAAGCGACCTCAGACACCCCATTTTGCAAATCCTCAGCGAAGCGGTTCATCCACGACAGCCCCAAATGGGATCTTATCTTGCTCAAACAGCCGACGAGAACGTCAAAGGAAATCCTCAAGCACGAAAATGTACGATGAGATGTATACAGAGTTTTTTTAAAAATCTATGAATAAAAATCTCACGTGCCAAAAAAAAAAAAACGCTTATCCGGACTCCTGATGGATTAATTCTCTGGCTTTCATTTTTATGTCATGTTAAGATTTTTGATACAAACTCTTAGTACTTGTATTTTGTGAAGCAGCAAATCAAATATTTGGTTTTTCTTTAAGAAGCAAGTCAAATATTAGCTTTGAAATTCTGTGAGCTGTCAGAATAAATTACTATTGAATAAATATTTTCCTATTAACTGTAAAAATATAAAATTATTGTATTTAATTAATAAATTTAAATTATTAAAAAATAATTATCATAAATTATTTTAATAAATATTTTATATACTAATTACAAACAAAATATTTATAATAAATTATAAATATTTCTAATATTTTAAAATGTACTATATTATATGTTTATATTTTTAACATTTTTATTATATTATATTCATATTTTTAATGTATTTAATATATTTTTAAACATATTTATAAAATTATAAATAATTGAATATATTTGTTAACATATTATAAAATTAAAGTATTTTTGTAATATTTTCAAAATATTTATTAAAAATACAATTAATGTTTTCAAAATATTTATTAAATACACAACAAATATTTTTATATTAATTATAGAAATATAAATTTTATGTCATATTAAAATTTTTATACAAACTCTTAGCACTTAATTTTTTTTAAAGTCAAAATTCACAATAGCAAAGATTTGGAACCAACCCAAATGTCCACCTGTGACAGACTGGATTAAGAAAATGTGGCACATTTACACCATGGAATACTATGCAGCCATAAAAAGGATGAGTTCGTGTCCTTTGTAGGGACATGGATGCAGCTGGAAACCATCATTCTCAGCAAACTATCACAAGGACAGTGGACCACAGTCCCGGGTAGAGAAATCAGGAACCGATTGGTAGACGGACTGCCCTGGGGTGAAGGTGTCAGGGCTGACTGGCCGGGTTCTGTCCACCCTTGACGTCTGTCCAGCCACAATCCTGTGAACTCATGTATCTGCGGCTTGGTATTGCCAGTCAAATTCAAATACTTCCCTTACCCTCATTTTCGGCTGTGTTTTGGGCGCCCAAGTTTCTTTTTCCACATGACTCTAATCATTTTCATTCTCCTCAATGGTGTCTTCTCCATGCCCGAATGCAAGCTCATAGGCTAGGCTCCTTGGTTCCGTCAACCATTGAAATAAAAGAGCATAAACGGTGGTTTTGTTTTTTTTTTTTTGAGACAGATTTTCTCATCTTCCCGGCTGGAGTGCAGTGGCGCAATCTCAGATCACGGCCATCTCCACCTCCCAGGTTCAAAAGACTTACCTGCCTCAGTCTCCCAAGTAGCTAGGATGACAGGCACCCGCCACCACTCCTGGCTTATTTTCGTATTTTTAGTGGAGAGAGGGCTTCACCATGTCGGCCAGGCTGGTCTCGAACACCTGACCTCAGGCAATCCACCCTCCTCGGCCTCCCAAAGTGCTAGGATTACAGGCGTGAGCCACCGCACCCGGCCTTTTCTTAAGAGGACTCAAATATTAATGTATTTTTTTGTCCTGTATTCCATCCTAGGTGTCACCCAGGACAAAATTCCCCATTCCAGCAATAGCCATTGAGTATCTTTCTGAACTGATGAGCTCGTTCACTACACAAGAGGAAACTCGTGGGCACAGCCCAGCTCAGACACAACATTTGCAGACAGCTACAGGGCATGGCTCCAGAATGAAGCGTCAACCTCTCTACTTATATTTTGACGTTCTTGTTTTGTCAACACATGGAAGATGTCAGACATGAGGTCAAGAGATTACCTGCCATAACGAAGCTGTGTTGGTGGGTTGGGATCCTAGAAGCAGCTTTTGTGTGCAAAATTAACTCAGTTTCACTCAAGTCAAAAGAGATGACTGCGACACAGTTACCCACATAATCCAGACTAATAGCCCAATTACCAAGGGAAGACGAGTTTAGTTCCCACTGGTAAATAAAGGCACAAAAAATTAAGCATTATGATAATTTATTCCTCTGTTTTTTTGTTTTTGTTTCTGTTTTTGTTTTTTCCAAGACAGGGTCTTGCTCCGTCACTCAGGCTGGAGTACAGTGACATGATCACACCTCACTGGTGAAGCCACAGGCATTCATCACCATGCTTGCCTAATTTTTTTTTTTTTTTTTTTTTTTGAGAGAGAGATAGGGGTCTTGCTATGTTGCCCAGGTTAGTTTTGAGCTCCTGGCCTCCAGTGAGCCTCTTACCTTGGCCTCCCAGAGCGCTAGGATGAGAGACATGAACCACCATGCCCAGCCGGCATTCTCACTGTGTCTTAACAGCACAATTCGGCTGGGTGCCGTGGCTCACACCTGTCATCCCAGCACTTTGGGAGGCTGAGGTGGGCAGATCACTTGAAGTCGAGAGTTCAAGACCCGCCTGACCGACATGGTGAAACACTGTCTCTACTAAAAACATAAAAACTAGCCAGGCGTGGTGGTGGACGCCTGTAATCCCAGCTACTCGGGAGGCTGAAGCAGGAGAATTGCTTGAACCCGGGAGGTGGAGATTGCAGTGAGCTGAGATCATGCCACTTAACTCCAGCCTCCGTGATGGCAGCAAGACTCCATCTCAAAAAAACTATATATATGTGTATGTATATATAATTGGGGTATGTCTATTTTTATAATGTATTATAATATTATTATATATTAATGTATATAAACATATACAGTATATATAATTATATATTATTTATAAAATATATACGTTTTATATTCTTATATTTTATATTTTATGTGTATATATGGCTGTGTAAAAGCACAATGTTAGCAACACTACAGGGAATGCAGGCACCTGGGGGAGTCTTACAAGGCAGTAGAGACAAGACAGTCTAATTATAATATATAATTATATATGTAATTGTACACGGTCTATAATTATAATATATAATTATATATATTCTATATTATCTATAATATATAATAGATCTATAATATAAATATATATATATTATTATAATATAATAAAATAATTACATTTATAATATTTAATATCATTTATATATAATAATATTTATATATTACTTATATATTATATGATATTTATATATCATATAATATTATATAATAATATGATTATAATATAATATAATAATATAATATATATTATATAAATTATAGATTATATAATAATAATTATATATTATATATAATAGAGATTATAAAATCTATAATCTATATAATATATAATCTATATACTATATAACATAATAAATTATGTATATTATATAATACACACTACATAATGTGTATTATCTGCTATACATTGATGCATATACATAATGCATATTATGTATATAATGTATATTATATAATATATATAATATATAATGTATTAAATACATTACATTATGTATATAATATTATATTAATTATATATAATATTACATAATATTATAATATATTATAATATAATTACTTTATATACATTATACATTATATGATATATAATTATATAGTACACATTATATATTATGCATGGTATATATGTATATAAGCTATAATCTATACTATATTGATGTATATCTATAATTTATAATCTATAATATCTACTATGTATCTATAATTAATATGTATAATATACAATATATAATATTATATATCGTATATCATATGTAAACATTATAATATTATATATAAATATGTAGATACTACATGTAATTATATATTGTAGATACTTACATATTGTATTGTAATTATTGTAGATAATTATAAAATGTAGATACTACGTGTAATTATATATTATCTATAAAATACATATTCTTTATATTATAGTATATAATATGACTGTGTGAAAGCACCATGCTAGTAACACTATAAGGAGTGCAGACGGCTGGGAGAGCCTTACAAGGCAGTAAAGACAAGACTGGGTCACTGCACATGGTAAGTATTCAATGCATTGCAATATCATCATCACAAGTAGCATTTCCTACCCTGTTTCCCCTGTTCATTTCCTTACAGGAATGACTAGTAACACACCCCATTATTGGTCCTTTTTAGGCGGTTCTCTGCCTTTTGCTCTCTATAATAAATTTTTACAAGTTCGAACGAAAAGAGCACATCACTGCACAATTGCCTATAACAGCGAAAACATTGCAAAGTGTGATCGTGGCAAGTGGTTGCGGGATGTCAGGCAATTATCTCCTCATGTGGGAGCGGGAAATTGGAGCCACAGATTGGAGGGAAAGTCAGTGCTGTCCATGACAATTAAGTGCACATTTTCTTCTGACCAGACAATCCCACTTCTAAGTATCTACCCTGGAGAAACTGTCATACTCAGGCAAGACATAGTATGAGGAAGAATGCTTGTTGCAGCAAAGGCTGTGATAGCAGAGAAACGGGTAGACTCTAACTGTTTGCCCAATGGGGAACCTGAGGGATCCATCTTGTGGCTAATATCGAACAGATAAAATGCAGAAAGTGAGCCTCTGTGTGCTGCTAGGGCCTATCTCCAACCCAGGTTGCTGAGTGACAAAAGCAACTTGAAGAATCTCCATACAACAGTAGGATGGGATACCATGAATGTTTTCACAAGTCACACAGGTGCAACAACAGGTCCAAGTGTGTCTAAATGTGCAGAAAATGTTCTGGAAGGACACTAAGTGACGATGGCAGTTATGTCTGGGGAGTGGATAAGAAATGAGTCTTCCTCAGGAGGACTGTGCCTTTATTCAGAATGTGTCTACATTGTTCCCAAAGTACATTTCTAAAATAATTTATTGAATATCTGCAAACCAATATATTGTCTTTGAAGATGACGAGGCGAAGGCAGAGTGAACGGGAACACGTAGAGTAAAATTCATTTTTGTTAAAGAATATCTGGATTGATCTACTCATCTATCTCACCATTCATCCACAGACCCATCCAGCTATTCAATCATACATCCACCTATCCATCCACCTATTCATTCATACAACCACCCACCCACCTACTTATCCATTCATCCATCTTTCCATTCACAAGCACATCCATCCCTCCATCTACTAATCCACCCATCCACTTATCTGTACACCCATTCATCCATCCATTCATTTCCACCAAGCCATCCACTCATTCACCTACCTACCCACCCACCATCCATCCACCCATCCACCCATGCATCCACCCATCTGTCCATGCATCTATTCACCCATTAACTCATCCATCATCCATCCATCATCCATCCATCTACTCATATACCCATCCATCCATCCATCCACCCACCCATCCATCTATCCACTCCTTAACTCACGCTTCATCCATCCATCTGTTCATCCATCATCCATCCATCTACTCATATAGCCATCCATCCATCCACCCACCCATCCATCTATCCACCCCTTAACTCATACTTCATCCATCCATCTGTTCATCCATCATCCATCCATCTACTCATATACCCATCCATCCATCCATCCATCCACCCACCCACCAATCCATTTATCCACTCATTCATTTTACATCCATCTATCTACTCATACACCCATCCATCCACCCATTCACCCATTCATCCATCCATCCACCTATCCACTCATTCATTATCCATCCATCATCCCATCCATCATCCATCCATCCGTCTACTCATACACCCATCTACACACCTATCCAGCCATTCACCCACTCATCCATCTGCCCACTGATCCACCCATCCACCCATCTATCAAGTAACCTTCCATCCACTCATCCATCTATCTACCACCCATCCGTCCATCCACTCCCATTTATCATCTATCTAACCACCCATCCACCCATTCACTCATTCATCATCCATCATCCATTAATCCACCAACCATCCATCCACCCTTCCAGCTATCCATCCACCCATCCACTCATCTTCTCATCCAGCATACATCCATCTATCCATCCAGCCATGTATACAACGTTTAATCCACCCCAATCCATCATCCACCCTTCAGCTATCCCTCCACCCACCCATCCATCCATACACCCATCCACCCATGCATCCATCCATTCACACATCTACTTATCCATCATGCATCCATCTATCCATCCAGCCATCTATACAACTGTTAATCCACCCATTCACCACCATCATCTGTCCACTCTTCCATCCATCCATCCATGCATCCATCCACTCACTACTCATCCATCATGCACCCATCTATCCATCCAGCCATCACACAACCATTAATCCACCCACTCACTCATCTGTCTGTCCACTCTTCCATCCATCCATCCATTCATCCATCCACTCATCTTTATTCATCATGCATCCATCTATCCATCTATCCATCTACACAATCATTAATCCACCCACTCACCGATCCATCTGTCCACTCTTCCATCCACCCATCCACCCATCCATCCATTCATCCATCCACTCATCTACTCATCCATCATGCATCCGTCTATCCTTCCAGCCATCTATCCTCTATACAACCTTAATCCACCCACTCACCCATCCATCTGTCCACTCTTCCATCCACCCATCCACCCATCCATCCATTCATCCATCCACTCATCTGCTCATCCATCATGCATCCATCGTCCATCCAGCCATCTATACAACCATTAATCCACCCACTCACCCATCCATCTGTCCACTCTTCCATCCACCCATTCATTCATCCATCCATTCATCTGTTCATCCGTTATGCATTCATCTATCCATCCAACCGTCTGTCCGTCTATACAACCATTACTTCACCCTCTCACCCATCCATCATCCATCCATTTGTCCTCTCTTTCATCATCCATCCATTCACTCATCCATCCACCCGCTTACCTATCCTGTTTCATAGACGATGACTTCTTGGTGTGTCCTCACATGGTGGAAGGGGCAAGTGAGCTCGGTAGGATCCCGTTTCTAAGGGCACTAATCCCATTCAGAAGGCTCCACTCTCATGACCACATCACACCTCAAAGGCCCCAACTCTTAATGCCGTCACCTGGGGGTGAAGAGTTCCACATAAGAATTTTGGAAGGACCCCCTGCATTCAGACCACAATGAGGGCACCTCCTACCACATGAGAGAGACAATATTAGGGATCCCATTCCATAGTAATGTTTTAGGGCCCTGGAGTCCTCAGGAATACAATATTTCCTCATTGTGGACACACTCTGTATTTTCAAATTTGCTTATTCACTAAAATTTATTGGTAATCTCAAAGTTAATGCTAATTATGTCTTTGCTGTCTTTTCTGGACCTGAGAAGAGTGGAGAAACATTGGAGTCTGAGGCCAGGCGTGGTGGCTCACGCCTGTCATCCCAGCCCTTTGGGAGGCCGAGGTGGGCAGATCACAAGATCGGGAGATCGAGACCATCCTGGTTAAGACAGTGAAACCCCATCTGCCCTGAAAATACAAAAAAAAAATAGCTGGACGTGGGTGGCAGGCACCTGTCATCCCAGCTACTCAGGAGGCTGACTCAGGAGGATGGCATGAATCTGGGAGGCGGAGGTCGCAGTGAGCTGAGATTGTGCCACTGCACTCCAGCCTGGGGGTCAGAGTGAGACTCTGTCTCAAAAAAAAAAAAAACAAAAAAAATTGAGTCGGAATTCTGCCCCATGGGTGACATTGTGCAATGACTGAAGACATTTCTGGTTATCACGGTCAGGGAGGAGGTGGTAGACACTACTAGCTTCTTAGTGGGTAGAGCTCAGGGACACGGCTCGGTATCCTACAGTTAGGCAGTGATCAAGATCACGGAGAACTACCTGGCCCCAAATGTCAACAGTGCCTTCGTTGAAAACACCTCATTCCAAGTTTCAGAATCAGTAAAGAGGAATACCGATTTTCACCAGGATGTTGGCATGGTGCAGCCGCAGACTCTGTATTATCTCTTGTCACTGTGCTCTAACATTCACATACCTAAAGCATCTTTCCTGACTCATCACCCAGGCCTCCTCCTCCCTCTCCTTTCCGTTTGATCCGTGTACATCCAACCCGTCGTAGAAAGAAAATGCCTGGAGAAAGGCTTGGAGGCACCGATTTGAAGAAGCTTTGTAAAACTGAACAGGAATCTGGACAACCGTGATACTCGATGGTTTATTTATTTGACATGAAAGGTGTTCTTTTGATAAAAATGCTGCCACATGGCAAAAGCCGTGGAAGGATGGCTGTGGATAAAATCGTACTCAGCGGAGAACAATGCTAGTGAGAGTGGATAAAACTGCACTGAGAGTGGACTTTCAGAAAGTTAATTTACAAATACACGTTTTGCATCTTTCACTGAAGCTGGGAAGAATGCATGTAGGTAAAAAAAATATTCAATAAAATAGGCAGCTGGGAGAGTCTTACAAGGCAGTAGAGATAAGACACAGTGTAATTATAATAATAATTATATATGTAATTATACACAGTCTGTAATTATATATATTATCATAATATATAATAGATCTGTAATATAAATATATAATATATTATATGTTATAATATAATACAATAATTACATTTATATATATATTATTTATATATAATATAATATTTATATATTATATTATATATAATATAATATTTATATATTATATGTTATTTATATAATAATATAATTACATTATAATATAATTAATAATAAGAGATTATAGATTATATAATGTAGACATTCACCTTCTGACGAATGGAAAATAAGACTTTACATTGTTGGGATCTGTACCCATTACGTGGCATCTTGTTTAAAAGAGAGGTTATATTTCAGGAGGCTTGGAATAGGATTTAGGAATCTGCATTTTTTTTTTTACATTTTCAAAAACTTTACATTTTAAATTATACTATAAAATTGATTTTCGTGATGTGCGGTTCTATGAATTTGAACACATTTTTGAAACATGTAAACAGCATCAAGTTCAAGGTAGAGACTAGTTCTATCTCCTGCCCCAATTTTTTATCATTCTATTTCTTTATAGTCACACGCACATGCAGGCAGGCACACACGTGCATGCACACCAACATCTAAGGGAATCTGCATTTTCAACACGTACCCTCGGCCGGGTGCGGTGGCTCACACCTGTCATCCCAGCACTTTGGGAGGCTGAAGCGGGGGATCACCTGAGGTCAGGAGTTTCAGACCAGCCCGGCCAACATGGTGACACCCCGTCTCTACTAAAAACACAAACATTATCTGGGCATGGTGGTAGGTGCCTGTAATCCCAGCTACTTGGGAGGCTGAAGCAGGAGAACTGCTTGAATCTGGGAGGCAGAGGTTGCATGAGCTGAGATCGCGCCATTGCACTCCAGGCTGGGATGACAGAGCGAGATGCTCTCAAACAAACAAACAAACAACACCCTCACATCATCCCTACTTGGTAAACCAATGGTGTGGTAAAGCTATCTTCATCCTCAGAAAGCTTCAAGACTGAACCGGCCTGAAGGGTTGATTGGCTAGTGTGAATCTTGTCAAAT
Organism: Rhinopithecus roxellana; assembly: GCF_007565055.1. Lineage (NCBI taxonomy): Eukaryota > Metazoa > Chordata > Mammalia > Primates > Cercopithecidae > Rhinopithecus > Rhinopithecus roxellana. The sequence continues at coordinate 16,049 of NW_022144654.1, forward strand.
CATTTATTTCTGAACATCACTTTGCAAAACAGGGATAATATGTGTCTTTCAAAATGGGCATGAAGAAAAAGAAATAAGATAAGCAAAGGCTGGCATACAATAGGTGTTCATTAAATAATGTCTATTATAATGTTTTTAGAAGTCAGGGTTTTAAACATAGAGTTTTGGATAGGAAGAGAGGTGGATAGATAAGATAAGATGATAGATAGATAGATAGATAGATAGATAGATAGAGATAGATACATCATACATACATACATACATACACATGCATACATACGTATATACATACATACATACACACATAGAGAACATGGTTGATAGATAAGCTGATTGCTAGGTACAGAGATACGTAGATGGAGAATATGATAGAGAAGATGATGATGATGATGAGAGATAGATAGATAGATAGATAGATAGATAGATAGATAAAGAATATGGTTGATAGCTAAGCCGATCAGTAAGTAGAGAAATAGGTAGATACAGAATACGATAGAGAAGATGATAGATAGATAGATAGATAGATAGATAGATAGATAGATAGATAGATAGACAGACAGACAGACAGACAGACAGACAGACAGATAGATAATAGATAGATAGATAGATAGATAGATAGATAGATAGATAGATATAGATAGATAGATGGATAGACAGGGAATATGGTTGATAGATAGATAAGTGATTGGTAGGTAGAGAGATAGGCAGATAGAGAATAAGATAGAGAAGATGATAGATAGATAGAAAGATAGATAGGTGACAGATAGATGATCTATTGATACATGATAGATAATAGATAGATACTTACATACATAGATAGATACATAATAGATAGAGAGAATCGTTGATAGATACATAAGCTGATTGGTAGGTAGAGAGATATGTAGATAGAGAATATGATACATAGAGAGATGGATAGATTGATATTGATAGACAGATAGATAGAGAATATGGTTGATATTAACTGATCACTAAATAGAGACATAGGTAGATACAGAATATGATAGAGAAGATAGATAGATAGATAATATGATAGATAAAGATGATTGGTAGGTAGATGGATGGATAGATAGGTAGACAGAGAATATGATGGATAGATAAGATGACTGGTAGATAGGTAGGTAGGTATATGATAGGTAGATAGATAGATACAGAGAATATGATACATAGGTAGAAAGATGATTAGGAGGTAGGTAGATAGGTAGATGGATAATACGTAGATAGAGAATATGACATAAGACGATTGGTAGGTAGGTAGGTAGATAGATGATAGATGATAAATGATAGAAGATAGATAGATGGATAGATAGATAGATAGATAGATATAGATAATATATAGATAGATAGATAGATAATAGATAGATAGATGATAGATACAGATAGATAGAGTGGTACATAGATAGATGCAGGCTTGTGCTTTTGACCAACATGAATTCAGAGAGATCAGAATTATCTTTCACTGGGCAAATACATGAAAGATGGTGTTCAAGACCCTGGATATGAGGCAATGACCATGATCTCTGAGAGATGGAAAACGGATGCCGTAAGCCCTGTGATCACCCAGCTTACTGCCAGAGAGACTTTGTAGGCAGCAGTATAAGGAGTAGCAACCCAGATGGAACCTGGAAGACCCCTTGAGTTGAGAAGGTGGAGCTGAGAGTCTGGGGAGACCAAGGCACCAAGACTTCACAGGACAAGGTGGCAGATAGGAGAGAGCCACGTGGAGAAAGAAGCATAGAGACCCTCTTCAGAAGGCCCACCTAGAGGGAGTTCAGCTGAGAACTGATTGACGTGTGTCTATGAGGAAATTATTCAAGGTCAGGAAGGAACCACCAGAAAGGAACCATGGGAGAACCAGTGACCAGCGCTTGCACAATGCTCAAAAAGTGCCTGTTGTGACCTGCTAGTTGGAAAAACTTCCATAATTCACGGGCATGACGTAGATAGTGACGATGACCTTTCCTCAGTACCTTGGAGAAATTAATCCCGAACTGAACATCGCCCTTCATCGCAACAAAATGAAAGCAAGACCTGAAGGCCTCAGACGACCTCCAGGTGACCTCACAGAATCCCAGAACCAAGCTTCAAAGTATGAGAGGAACTATCCAGGCCAGGTGCGGTGGCTCATGCCTGTAATCGCAGCACTTTGGAAGGCTGAGGCAGGTGAACCACCTGAATCCAGAAGTTTGCATCCAGCCTGGCCAACATGGTGAAACGTTGTCCCTACTAAAAATACAAAAATAACAATAATAATAATTATAATAATAATAAACATTATTATTTATATATTTAAATAATTATTTGATAATATTTTATATTTAATATAAATAATATATAAAATATTAATTAAATTTATAGTGTATATTTATATATATTTATATTATATAATATATATTTGTGCAACTACCTATAAGTATATATTTATATAACTTCATATAAGTATATATATTTATATTTATATAAAATATATAAGTATATAAATATCTTATATCTATCTATATATTTTATATCTATTCTATCTATATCTATAACTCTCTATCTATTTTCTATTCCTTTCTCTTTATTATCCTTTATTATCTATTCTCTGTTCCTATCATTTTTCTATCTTACTCTTACCCTCTAATCTTTCTCTATCTTCTATTCTACCTCATTCTTTCTCTCTATCCCTCTTCTTCACTCTCTTCTGTCTATTTTTCTCTCTTCTTTCTCTCTCTATTCTCTCTTTTTCTCTCTTCTCTCCCCCTTCCTCCCCCCTCTCCTGTCTTTCCTTCACTCTCTCATCTCCCTCCCCTCTCATC
>NW_022144655.1:0-11744 GCF_007565055.1 Rhinopithecus roxellana
AGGATCTTCATTTTACATCGATTTGCGGCCTACACTGATTAAAGGAAATTTCATCCATTCAAAACGTGGTGAAAGCGAGCCGAGTGTGAGACGAAATCTTTCTGTTTGTGAGTTCATCTCACAGACTTCACTTAGGCCCTTCGATTTTATTGATACTTGCATGTTTGTTCGTAACACCTTTATATTACGTGCCGTTATACTGCCCTGATTATTCACGCAGCCATCGTTGTGGTTTATCTGTCTCTGAAGTGATATTTGGGAGCCCATGGGGGCCCTGGTGAGAAAGAAGGAAAATCGTCACATAATAAAGAGAGAAGCTTTCTGAGAGATGCTTTCTGATGTGTGACTTCATCCACACAGAGTTCCACCCTTCCCTCTTGGCAAGTTGCTAACACTGGTCATGGATTCTGCAAAGGTATTTTGGGAGCTCATGTGGGCTATGGTTGAAAAAGGACATATTCTCACATATAAACTAAAGAGAAGCTTTCTGAGAAACTGCATTTCCATGTGTGAATGCAACTCTCAGAGTTACACGTTCTCTTCAGTGATCAGTTTGTTAACACCAGTTTTCTGGGAAATCTGCAATTAGACACTTCATAGCGCAATGAAGCTTTACGGTGACAAAGTATATATCCACAGATGAAAACTAGAAAGAAGCTTCTTGAAACTGCCTGTGATGTGTGTGAATCATCTCACAGGGTTACACTTATGTTCGTGGAGCAGTCCATTAACACTGTCTTTGAGGAGGAAACGAGAAGGGCTTCCTGCATCGCTTTGAGGCCTACGCTGATAAAAGAAATTTCATCCGTTCAAAACGTGAAAGAAGCTTTCTGAGAAACTTCTTTCTTTTCTGTGAGTTCATCTCCAGACTTATAATTAGACTTCGAAAGCAGTTTGCTAACACTCTTTTCGTGGAATCTGGGAAAGTGGTTTTGGAGCCCATAGGGCCCATGGTGAGAAAGGAAAATCGTCACATAAAATAGAGAGAGCCTTCTTAAGAGATTGCTTTCTGATGTGTGACTTCTCACACAGAGTTCCACCCTTCCTTCTTGGAACAGTTTGCTAACACTGTTGTCAGGATTCTGCAAAGTTATATTTGGGAGCTCATGAGGGCTATGGTGTGAAAAAAGGAATATTCTCACATATAACTAAAGAGAGCTTTCTGAGAACTGCATTGCCTTGTGTGAATGCAACTCTCAGAGTTACACGTTTTCTTCAGTGATCAGTTTGTTAACACAGTTTTCTGGAAATCTGCCAATAGACACTTCATAGCGCATGATGAAGCTTACGGTGACAAGGTATATCCACAGATGAAAAACTAGAAAGAAGCTTTCTTATAAACTGCCTGGTGATGTGTGGAATTCATCTCACAGAGTTACACTTATGTTTCGTGGAGCAGTCATTACACTGTCTTTAGGAAACTGAAAGGGCTTCCTTGCATCGCTTTGATCCTACGTCGATAAAGGACATTTCATTGTTTCAAACTGAAAGAAGCTTTCTGAGAAACTTCTTCTGTCTGTGAGTTCATCTCAAGACTTATAACTTAGACTTCAGAAAGCAGTTTGCTAACACTCTTTCGTGGATCTGGAAAGTGATATTTGGGAGCCATAGGGGCCCATGGTGAGAAAGGAAATATCGTCACATAACATTAGAGAGAAGCTTTCTGAGAGATTGCTTTCTGATGTGTGACTTCGTCACCACAGAGTTCCACCCTTCCCTTCTTGGAACAGTTTGCTACCACTGTTGTCAGGTTCTGCAAAGGTATATTTGGGAGCTCCTTGGGGCTAGGTGAAAAAGGGACATATTCTCACTAATAACTAAAGAAGCTTCTGAGAAACTGCATTGCCATGTGTGAATGCAACTCTCAAGTTACACGTTTCTCTCAGTGATCAGTTTGTTTGTTAACCAGTTTTTTGGAAATCCGCAATTAGACATTCCTAAGCGCAATGAAAGCTTACGGTGACAAAAGGATATTCCACAGATGAAAAACTAGAAAAGAAGCTTTCTTAGAAACTGCCTGGTGAGTGTGAATTCATCTCACAGAGTTACACTTATGTTTCTGTGGAGCAGTCCATTAACACTGTTTTGGAGGAAACTGAGAAGGCTTCTTGCATCGCTTTGAGGCCTACCTGATAAGGAAATTCATCCATAAAACGTGAAAGAAGTTTCTGAGAAACTTCTTTCTGTTTGCTGAGTTCATCTCCAGACTTATAACTTGCTTCAGAAAGCAGTTTGCTAACACTCTTTTCGTGGGTCTGGAAGTGATTTTGGGGAGCCCATAGGGCCCATGGTGAGAAAGGAAATATCGTCACATATAAGTAGAGAGAAGCTTTCGAGAGATTGCTTTCTGATGTGTCTTCTCACCAGAGTTCCACCCTTCCCTCTTGGAACAGTTTGCTAACACTGTTGTCAGATTCTGCCAAGGTATATTGGGAGCTCATGAGGGCTATGGTGAAAATAAAAGGAAATATTCTACATAAAACTAAAGAGAAGCTTTCTGAGAAACTGCATTGCCTTGTTGAATGCAACTCTCAGAGTTACACGTTCTCTTTCAGTGATCAGTTTGTTAACACGTTTCTGGAAATCTGCATTAGACACTTCATAGCGCAATGAAGCTTACGGTGACAAAGGATATATCCACAGATGAAACTAGAAAGAAGCTTTCTGAGAAACTGCCTGGTGATGTGTGAATTCATCTCACAGAGTTACACTTATGTTTCGTGGAGCAGTCCATTAACACTGTCTTTAGGAAAAGTGAAGGGCTTCCTTGCATCGCTTTGAGAGGCCTAAGATGATAAGGAAATTCATCGTTCAAACGTGGAAAGAAGCTTTCTGAGAAACTTCTTTCTGTCTGTGAGTTCATCTCCAGACTTCTAAACTTAGACTTCAGAAAGCAGTTTGCTACACACTTTTCGTGGAAACTGGAAAGTGATATTTGGGATGGCCCATAGGGGCCCATGGTGAAAGGAAATATCGTCACATAAAATAGAGGAGAAGCTTTCTGAGGATTGCTTTCTTATGTGTGACTCATCACACAGAGTTCCACCCTTCCCTTCTTGGAACAGTTTGCTACACTGTTGTCAGGATTCCTGCAAAGGTATATTTGGGGAGCTCATTGGAGGGCTATGTGGAAAAAACGGAAAAGGAAATATCTTCAAATATAACTAAAGAGAAGCTTTCTGAGAAACTGCATTGCCATTGTGTGAATGCAACTCTCAGAGTTACACGTTTCTCTTCAGTGATCAGTTGTTAACACAGTTTTCTGCGGAATCTGCATTAGGACACTTCACGCAATAAGCTACGTTGACAAAGGAGTAATCCACAGATGAAACTAGAAAGAAGTTTTGAAACTGCCTGGTGATGTGTGACTTCATCTCACAGAGTTAACTATGTTTCGTGGAGCAGTCCATTAACACTGTCTTTGAGGGGAAACTGAGAAGGCTTCCTTGCATCGCTTTGAGGCCTACGCTGATAAAGGAAAATTCATCCTTCAAAACGTGAAAGAGCTTTCTGAGAAAATTCTTTCTGTTCTGTGGTTCATCTCCAGACTTATAACTTAGACTTCGAAAGCGCAGTTTGAACACTCTTTTCGTGGAATCTGGAAAGTGATATTTGGGAGCCCATAGGGGCCCATGGTGAGAAAGGAAATATCGTCACATCATAATAAGAGAGAGACGCTTTCTGAGAGTTGCTTTTGATGTGTGACTTCATCACACAGAGTTCCACCTTCCCTTCTTGGAACAGTTTGCAACATGTTGTCGGATCTGCCAAGGTATATTTGGGAGCTCATTGAGGCTATGGTGAAAAAAGACAACGAATCTCACATAACTAACAAGAGAAGCTTTCTGAGAAACTGCATGCTTGATGTGTGAATGCAACTCTCAGAGTTACACGTTTCTCTTCAGTGATCAGTTTTTAACACAGTTTTCTGAAATCTGCAATTAGACACTTCATAGCGCAAAATGAAGATTACGTGGACAAAGGATATATCCAGATGAAAAACTAGAAAGAAGCTTCTTAGAAAACTGCCTGGTGATGGTGAATTCATCTCACAGAGTTACACTTATGTTTCGTGGAGCAGTCCATTAACACTGTCTTGAGGAAACTGAAGAGGCTTCCTTTATCGCTTTGAGGCCTACCTGATTAAGGAAATTTCATCATCATCACCGTGAAAGCAGTCTTCTAGAAAACTCTTTCTGTTATCTGTTGCGTTCATCTCACAGAGCCCTTCTCAGTTTCCTCAAAGACAGTGTTAATGGACTGCTCCACGAAACATAAGTGTAACTCTGTGAGATGAATTCACACATCACCAGGCAGTTTCTAAGAAAGCTTCTTTCTAGTTTTCATCTGTGGATATATCCTTTGTCACCGTAAGCTTCATTGCGCTATGAAGTGTCTAATTGCAGATTTCCAGAAAACTGTGTTAACAAACTGATCACTGAAGAGAAACGTGTAACTCTGAGAGTTGCATTCACACATGGCAATGCAGTTTCTCAGAAAGCTTCTCTTTAGTTATTATGTGAGGATATGTCCTTTTTCACCATAGCCCTCATGAGCTCCCAAATATACCTTTGCAGAATCCCTGACAACAGTGTTAGCAAACTGTTCCAAGAAGGGAAGGGTGGAACTCTGTGTGACGAAGTCACACATCAGAAAGCAATCTCTCAGAAAGCTTCTCTCTACTTCTATGTGACGATATTTCCTTTCTCACCATGGGCCCCTATGGGCTCCCAAATATCACTTTCCGATTCCACGAAAGAGTGTTAGCAAACTGCTTTCTGAAGTCTAAGTTATAAGTCTGGGAGATGAACTCACAGATCAGAAAGAAGTTTCTCAGAAAGCTCTTTCACGTTTTGAACGATGAAATTTCCTTATCAGCGTAGGCCTCAAAGCGATGCAAGGAAGCCCTTCTCAGTTTCCTCAAAGACAGTGTTAATGGACTGCTCCACGAAACATCAGTGTAACTCTGAGAGATGAATTCAACAGATCACCAGGCAGTTTCTAAGAAAGCTTCTTTCTAGTTTTCATCTGTGGATATATCCTTGTCACCGTAAGCTTCATTGCGCTATTGAAGTGTCTAATTGCAGATTTCCAGAAAACTGTGTTAACAAACTGATCACTGAAGAGAAACGTGTAACTCTGAGAGTTGCATTCACACATGGCAATGCAGTTTCTCAGAAAGCTTCTCTTTAGTTATTATGTGATGATATGTCCTTTTTCACCATAGCCCTCAATGAGCTCCCAAATATACCTTTGCAGAATCCCTGACAACAGTGTTAGCAAACTGTTCCAAGAAGGGAAGGGTGGAACTCTGTGTGACGAAGTCACACATCAGAAAGCATCTCTCAGAAAGCTTCTCTCTACTTCTATGTGACGATATTTCCTTTCTCACCATGGGCCCCTATGGGCTCCCAAATATCACTTTCCAGATTCCACGAAAAGAGTGTTAGCAAACTGCTTTCTGAAGTCTAAGTTATAAGTCTGGGAGATGAACTCACAGATCAGAAAGAAGTTTCTCAGAAAGCTTCTTTCACGTTTTGAACGGATGAAATTTCCTTTATCAGCGTAGGCCTCAAAGCGATGCAAGGAAGCCCTTCTCAGTTTCCTCAAAGACAGTGTTAATGGACTGCTCCACGAAACATAAGTGTAACTCTGTGAGATGAATTCACACATCACCAGGCAGTTTCTAAGAAAGCTTCTTTCTAGTTTTCATCTGTGGATATATCCTTTGTCACCGTAAGCTTCATTGCGCTATGAAGTGTCTAATTGCAGATTTCCAGAAAACTGTGTTAACAAACTGATCACTGAAGAGAAACGTGTAACTCTGAGAGTTGCATTCACACATGGCAATGCAGTTTCTCAGAAAGCTTCTCTTTAGTTATTATGTGAGGATATGTCCTTTTTCACCATAGCCCTCAATGAGCTCCCAAATATACCTTTGCAGAATCCCTGACAACAGTGTTAGCAAACTGTTCCAAGAAGGGAAGGGTGGAACTCTGTGTGACGAAGTCACACATCAGAAAGCAATCTCTCAGAAAGCTTCTCTCTACTTACTATGTGACGATATTTCCTTTCTCACCATGGGCCCCTATGGGCTCCCAAATATCACTTTCCAGATTCCACGAAAAGAGTGTTAGCAAACTGCTTTCTGAAGTCTAAGTTATAAGTCTGGGAGATGAACTCACAGATCAGAAAGAAGTTTCTCAGAAAGCTTCTTTCACGTTTTGAACGGATGAAATTTCCTTTATCAGCGTAGGCCTCAAAGCGATGCAAGGAAGCCCTTCTCAGTTTCCTCAAAGACAGTGTTAATGGACTGCTCCACGAAACATAAGTGTAACTCTGTGAGATGAATTCACACATCACCAGGCAGTTTCTAAGAAAGCTTCTTTCTAGTTTTCATCTGTGGATATATCCTTTGTCACCGTAAGCTTCATTGCGCTATGAAGTGTCTAATTGCAGATTTCCAGAAAACTGTGTTAACAAACTGATCACTGAAGAGAAACGTGTAACTCTGAGAGTTGCATTCACACATGGCAATGCAAGTTTCTCAGAAAGCTTCTCTTTAGTTATTATGTGCAGGAATATGTCCTTTTTCACCATAGCCCTCAATGAGCTCCCAAATATACCTTTGCAGAATCCCTGACAACAGTGTTAGCAAACTGTTCCAAGAAGGGAAGGGTGGAACTCTGTGTGACGAAGTCACACATCAGGAAAGCAATCTCTCAGAAAGCTTCTCTCTACTTCTTATGTGACGATATTTCCTTTCTCACCATGGGCCCCTATGGGCTCCCAAATATCACTTTCCAGATTCCACGAAAAGAGTGTTAGCAACTGCTTCTGAAGTCTAAGTTATAAGTCTGGGAGATGAAACTCACAGATCAGAAAAGAAGTTTCTCAGAAAGCTTCTTCACGTTTTGAACGATGAAATTTCCTTTATCAGCGTAGGCCTCAAAGCGATGCAAGGAAGCCCTCTCAGTTTCCTCAAAGACAGTGTTAATGGACTGCTCCACGAACACATAAGTGTACTCTGAGAGATGAATTCACATCACAGGCAGTTTCTAAGAAAGCTTCTTTCTAGTTTTCATCTGTGGATATATCCTTTGTCACCGTAAGCTTCATTGCGCTATGAAGTGTCTAATTGCAGATTTCCAGAAAACTGTGTTAACAAACTGATCACTGAAGAGAAACGTGTAACTCTGAGAGTTGCATTCACACATGGCAATGCAGTTTTCAGAAAGCTTCTTTAGTTATTATGTGAGGATATGTCCTTTTTCACCATAGCCCTCATTGAGCTCCCAAATATACCTTTGCAGAATCCCTGACAACAGTGTTAGCAAACTGTTCCAAGAAGGGAAGGTGGAACTCTGTGTGACGAAGTCACACATCAGAAAGCAATCTCTCAGAAAGCTTCTCTCTATTCTATGGACGATATTCCTTTCTCACCATGGGGCCCCTATGGGCTCCCAAATATCACTTTCCAGATTCCACGAAAGAGTGTTAGCAAACTGCTTTCTGAAGTCTAAGTTATAATCGGGAGATGAACTCACAGATCAGAAAGAAGTTTCTCAGAAAGCTTCTTTCACGTTTTGAACGGATGAAATTTCCTTTATCAGCGTAGGCCTCAAGCGAGATGCAAGGAAGCCCTTCTCAGTTTCCTCAAAGACAGTGTTAATGGACTGCTCCACGAAACATAGTGTAACTCTGTGAGATGAATTCACACATCACAGGCAGTTTCTAAGAAAGCTTCTTTCTAGTTTCATCTGTGGATATATCCTTTGTCACGTAGCTTCATTGCGCTATGAAGTGTCTATTGCAGATTTCCAGAAAACTGTGTTAACAAACTGATCACTGAAGAGAAAACGTGTAACTCTGAGAGTTGCATTCACAATGGCAATGCAGTTTCAGAAAGCTTCTCTTTAGTTATTATGTGAGGAAATATGTCCCTTTTTCACCATAGCCCTCAATGAGCTCCCAAATATACCTTGGCAGAATCCCTGACAACAGTGTTAGCAAACTGTTCCAAGAAGGGAGGGGGAAACGTGACGAAGTCACACATCAGAAAGCAATCTCTCAGAAAGCTTCTCTCTACTTCTTATGTGACGATATTTCCTTTCTCACCATGGGCCCCTATGGGCTCCCAAATATCACTTTCCAGATTCCACGAAAAGAGTGTTAGCAAACTGCTTCTGAAGTCTAGTTATAAGTCTGGGAGATGAACTCACAGATCAGAAAGAAGTTTCTCAGAAAGCTTCTTCACGTTTGAACGGATGGAAATTTCCTTTATCAGCGTAGGCCTCAAGCGAGGCAAGGAAGCCCTTCTCAGTTCCTCAAAGACAGTGTTAATGGACTGCTCCACGAACATAAGTGTAACTCTGTGAGATGAATTCACATCACCAGGCAGTTTCTAAGAAAGCTTCTTTCTAGTTTTCATCTGTGGAATATCCTTTGTCACGAAGCTTCATTGCGCTATGAAGTGGTCTAATTGCAGATTTCCAGAAAACTGTGTTAACAAACTGATCACTGAAAGAAACGTGTAAGAGAGAGCATTCACAATGGCAATGCAGTTCTCAGAAAGCTCTAGATTATGGAGGAGGATGTCCTTTTCACCATAGCCAAGAGCTCCCAAATACCTTTGCAGAATCCCGACAACAGTGTTAGCAAACTGTTCCAAGAAGGGAAGGGTGGAACTCTGTGTGACGAAGTCACACATCAGAGCAATCTCTCAGAAAGCTTCTCTACTTCTTATGGACGATTTCCTCTCACCATGGGCCCTATGGGCTCCAATATCACTTTCCAGATCCACGAAAAAGTGTTAGCAAACTGCCTCTGAAGTCTAAGTTATAAGTCTGGGAGATGAACTCACAGATCAACAAGAAGTTTCTCAGAAGACTTCTTTCACGTTTTGAACGGATGAAATTCCTTTATCAGCGTAGGCCCAAAGCGATGCAAGGAAGCCCTTCTCAGTTTTCCTCAAAGACAGTGTTAATGGACTGCTCCACGAAACCTAATTAACTCTGTGAGATGAATTCACACATCACCAGGCATTCTAAGAAAGCTTCTTTCTAGTTTTCATCTGTGGATATATCCTTTGTCACCGTAAGCTTCATTGCGCTATGAAGTGTCTAATTGCAGATTTCCAGAAAAACTGTTGTAACAAACTGATCACTGAAGAGAAACGTGTAACTCTGAGAGTTGCATTCACACATGGCAATGCAGTTTCTCAGAAAGCTTCTCTTTAGTTATTATGTGAGGATATGTCCTTTTTCACCATAGCCCTCAATGAGCTCCCAAATATACCTTTGCAGAATCCCGACAACAGTGTTTGCAAACTGTTCCAAGAAGGAAGGGTGGAACTCTGTGTGACGAAGTCACACATCAGAAAGCAATCTCTCAGAAAGCTTCTCTCACTTCTTATGTGACGATATTCCTCTCACCATGGGCCCCTATGGGTCCCAAATATCACTTTCCAGATTCCACGAAAGAGTGTTAGCAAACTGCCTTCGAGTCTAAGTTATAAGTCTGGGAGATGAACTCACAGATCAGAAAGAAGTTTCTCAAAAGCTTCTTTCACGTTTTGAACGGATGAAATTCCTTTATCAGCGTAGGCCTCAAAGCGATGCAAGGCCCCTTCTCAGTTTCCTCAAAGACAGTGTTAATGGACTGCTCCACGAACACATAGTGTAACTCTGTGAGATGAATTCCACACATCACCAGGCATTTCTAAGAAAGCTTCTTTCTAGTTTTCATCTGGGGATATCCTTTGTCACGTAAGCTTCATTGCGCGATGAGTGTCTAATTGCAGATTTCCAAAACTGTGTTAACAAACTGATCACTGAAGAGAACGTGTAACTCTGAGAGTTGCATTCACACATGCGCAGTTTCTCAGAAAGCTTCTCTTTAGTTATTAGTGAGGATATGTCCTTTTTCACCATAGCATCATGAGCTCCCAAATATACCTTTGCAGAATCCCTGACACAGTGTAGCAACTGTTCCAAGAAGGGAGGGTGGAACTCTGTGTGACGAAGTCACACATCAGAAAGCAATCTCTCAGAAGCTTCTCTCTACTTCTTATGTGACGTTAGTTTCCTTTCTCACCATGGGCCCCTATGGGCTCCCAAATCACTTTCCAGATTCCACGAAAAGAGTGTTAGCAAACTGCCTTCTGAAGTCTAAGTTTAAGTCTGGGAGATGAACTCACAGATCAGAAAGAAGTTTCTCAGAAAGCTTCTTCACGTTTTGAACGATGAAATGTCCTTTTCAGCGTAGGCCTCAAAGCGATGCAAGGAAGCCCTTCTCAGTTTCCTCAAAGACAGTGTTAATGGACTGCTCCACGAAACATAAGTGTAACTCTGTGAGATGAATTCACACATCACCAGGCAGTTTCTAAGAAAGCTTTTTCTAGTTTTCATCTGTGGATATATCCTTTGTCACGTAAGCTTCATTGCGCTATGAAGTGTCCTAATTGCAGATTCCAGAAAACTGTGTTAACAAACTGATCACTGAAGAGAAAGTGTAACTCTGAGAGTTGCATTCACACATGGCAATGCAGTTCTCAGAAGCTTCTCTTTAGTTATTATGTGAGGAATGTCCTTTTTCACCTAGCCCTCAATGAGCTTCCAAATATACCTTTGCAGAATCCCTGACAACAGTGTTAGCAAACTGTTCCAAGAAGGAGAGGGTGGAACTCTGTGTGACGAAGTCACACATCAGAAAGCAATCTCTCAGAAAGCTTCCTCTACTTCTTATGTGACGTTTTCCTTTCTCACCATGGGCCCCTATGGCCCAAATATCACTTTCCAGATTCACGAGTGTGTTAGCAAACTGCCTTCTGAAGTCTATTTATAAGTCTGGGAGATGAACTCACAGATGAAAGAAGTTTCTCAGAAAGCGTCTTTCACGTTTTGAACGATGAAATTCCTTTATCAGCGGGCCTCAAAGCGATGCAGGAAGCCCTTCTCATTTCCTCAAAGACATGTAATGGACTGCTCCACGAAACATAATTGTAACTCTGTGAGATGAATTCACACATCCAGGCAGTTTCTAAGAAGCTTCGTTCTAGTTTTTCATCTGTGGATATATCCTTTGTCACCGTAAGCTTCATTGCGCTATGAAGTGTTATCTAATTGCAGATTTCCAGAAAACTGTGTTAACAACTGATCACTGAAGAGAAACGTGTAACTCTGAGAGTTGCATTCACACATGGCAATGCAGTTTCTCAGAAAGCTTCTCTTTATTATGTGAGGATATGTCCTTTTTCACCATAGCCCTCAATGAGCTCCCAAATATACCTTGCAGAATCCTGAAACAGTGTTAGCAAACTGTTCCAAGAAGGGAAGGGTGGAACTCTGTGTGACGAAGTCACACATCAAAAGCAATCTCTCAGAAGCTTCTCTCTACTTCTTATGTGACGTTTTCCTTTCTCACCATGGGCCCCTATGGCCCAATATCACTTTCCCAGATTCCACGAAAAGTGTTAGCAAACTGCCTCTGAAGTCTAAGTTATAAGTCTGGGAGATGAACTCACAGATCAGAAAGAAGTTTCTCAGAAAGCTTCTTTCACGTTTTGACGGATGAAATGTTCCTTTATCAGCGTAGGCCTCAAAGCGATGCAAGGAGAGCCCTTCTCAGTTTCCTCAAAGACAGTGTTAATGGACTGCTCCACGAACACATAAGTGTAATCTGTGAGATGAATTCACACATCACCAGGCAGTTTCTAAGAAAGCTTCTTTCTAGTTTTCATCTGG
>NW_022144656.1:0-3307 GCF_007565055.1 Rhinopithecus roxellana
ATCTGTGGATATATCCTTTGTCACCGGTGCTTCATTGCGCTATGAGTGTCTAATTGCAGATTTCCAGAAACGTGTTTCAACACTGATCACTGAAGAGAAACGTGTAACTCTGAAGTATTTGCATTCACACATGGCAATGGCAGTTCTCAGAAAGCTCTCTTAGTTTATTATGTGAGGATATGTCCTTTTCACCATAGCCCCTAATGGACCTCCACAATATACCTTTGCAGATCTCCCTGACAACAGTGTTAGAAAACTGTTTCCAAGAAGGAATGTGGTGAACTACTGTGTGACGAAGTCACACAATCAGAAGCATCTCTTCCGAAAGCTTCTCTCTACTTTTATTGACGATTATCCTTTCTCACCATGGGCCCCTATGGGCTCCCAAATACACTTTCCGATTCCACGAAAGAGTGTTACAAACTCTTTCTGAAGTCTACGTTATATCCTGGAGAAAGAACTACAGATCAGAAAAGTTTCTCAAAAGCTTCTTTTCACGTTTTGAACGGATGAAATTTCCTTTTCAGCGTGCCTCAAAGCGATGCAGGGAAGCCCTTCTCAGTTTCCTCAAAGACAGGTTAATGGACTGCTCCCGCAACATCAAGTGTAACCTGTGAGATGAATTCCACCATCACCAGGCAGTTTCTAAGAGCTTCTTTTCAGTTTTCATCTGTGGATATCCTTTGTCACCGTAGCTTCATTGCGCCTAGAAGTGTCTAATTGCAGATTTCCAGAAACTGTGTTAACAAACTGATCACTGAAACAGAAACGTGTAACTCTGGAGTTGCATTCACACATGGCAATGCATTTCTCAGAAAGCTTCTCTTTAGTTTTTATGTGAGTATGTCCTTTTTCACTTTTCACCATAGCCCTCATGAGCTCCAATATACCTTGCAGATCCCTGACAACAGTGTTAGCAAACTGTTCCAGAGAGGAAGTGGAACTCTGTGTGACGAAGTCAACACTCAGAAGCAATCTCTCAGAAAGCTTCTCTCTACTTCTTATGTGACGATATTCCTTCTCACCATGGGCCCCTATGGGCTCCCAATATACACTTTCCAGATTCCACGAAAAGAGTGTTAGCAAACTGCTTCTGAGTTAAGTTAATAGTCTGGAGATGAACTCACAGATCAGAAAAAGTTTCTCAAAAGCTTCTTTTCACTTTTTGAACGGATGAAATGTCCTTTATCGCGTAGGCCTCAAAGCGATGCAAGAGAAGCCCTTCTCAGTTTCCTCAAAGACAGTGTAATGAACTGCTCCACGAACATGTGTAACTCTGTGAGATGATTCACACATCACCAGGCATTTTCTAAAAAGCTGTTTTTCTAGTTTTCATCTGGGATATCCTTTGTTCACCGAAGCTTCATTGCGCTATGAAGTGTCTAATTGCAGATTTCCAGAAAACGTGTTTTCCAAACAATCACTGAAGCGAAAACTTGTAACTCTGAAAGTTGCATTCACACATGGCAATGCAGTTTCTCAGAAGCACTTCTCTTTAGTTATTATGTGAGATATGTCCTTTTTCACCATAGCCCTCAATGAGCTCCCAAATATACCTTTGCAGAATCCTGACAACAGTGTTCAAACTGTTCCAGAAGGGAAGTGTGGAACTCGTGTGTGAATCAACACATCAGAAAGCAATCTCTCAGAAAGCTTCTCTCTACTCATGTGACATATATCCTTTCTCACCCATGGGCCCCTATGGGCTCCCAAATACACTTTCCAGATTCCACGAAGAGTGTTTAGCAAACTGCTTTCTGAAGTCGTTATAAGTCTGGAGAAGACTCAACAGATCAAAAGAAGTTTCTCAGAAAGCTTCTTTCACGTTTTGAACGGAGAATTTTCCTTTTCAGCGTAGGCCTCAAGCGATGCAAGAAGCCCTTCTCAGTTTCCTCAAGACAGTGTTTATGGACTGCTCCACGAACATAGTGTAACTCGTAGATGAATTCACACACACCAGGCAGTTTCTAAGAAAGCTGCTTTCTAGTTTTCATCTGTGGATAATCCTTTGTCACCGTAGCTTCATTGCGCTATGAATGTTCTAATTGCAGATTTCCAGAAAACTGTGTTAACAAACTGAATGAGCTCCCAATATACCTTTGCAGAATCCATGACAACAGTGTTAGCAAACTGTTCCAAGAAGGGAAGGGTGGAACTCTGTGTGATGAAGTCACACATCAGAAAGCAATCTCTCAGAAAGCTTCTCTCTATTATGTGACGATTTCCTTTCTCACCGTGGGCCCCTATGGGCTCCCAATATCACTTTCCAGATTCCACGAAAAGAGTGTTAGCAAACTGCTTTCTGAAGTCTAAGTTATAAGTCTGGAGATGAACTCACAGAACAGAAGAAGTTTCTCAGAAAGCTTCTTTCACGTTTTGAACGGATGAAATTTCCTTTATCAGCGTAGGCCTCAAAGCGATGCAAGGAAGCCCTTCTCAGTTCCTCAAGACAGTGTTATGGACTGCTCCACGAAACATAAGTTAACTCTGTGAGATGAATTCACACATCACCAGGCAGTTTCTAAGAAGCTTCTTTCTAGTTTTCATCTGTGGATATATCCTCTGTCACGTAGCTTCATTGCGCTATGAGTGCTAATTGCAGATTTCCAAAACTGTGTTAACAAACTGATCACTGAAGAGAACGTGTAACTCTGAGAGTTGCATTCACACATGGCAATGCAGTTTCTCAGAAAGCTTCTCTTTATTATTATGTGAGAATATTTCCTTTTTCACCATAGCCCTCAATGAGCTCCCAAATATACCTTTGCAATCCATGACAACAGTGTTAGCAAACTGTTCCAAGAAGGGAAGTGTGGAACTCTGTGTGATGAAGTCACACATCAGAAAGCAATCTCTCAGAAAGCTTCTCTCTGCTTATTATGTGACGATATTTCCTTTCTCACCATGGGCCCTATGGGCTCCCAAATATCACTTTCCAGATTCCACGAAAGGAATGTTAGCAAACTGCTTTCTGAAGTCTAAGTTATAAGTCTGTGAGATGAACTCACAGAACAGAAAGAAGTTTCTCAGAAGCTTCTTTCACGTTTTGAACGGATGAAATTTCCTTTATCAGCGTAGGCCTCAAAGCGATGCAAGGAAGCCCTTCTCAGTTTCCTCAAAGACAGTGTTAATGGACTGCTCCACGAAACATAAGTGTAACTCTGTGAGATGAATTCACACATCACCAGGCAGTTTCTAAGAAAGCTTCTTTCTAGTTTTCATCTGTGGATATCTCCTCGTCACCGTAAGCTCATTGCGCTATGAAGTGTCTAATTGCAGATTTCCAGAAAACTGTGTTAACAAACTG
>NW_022144657.1:0-40664 GCF_007565055.1 Rhinopithecus roxellana
TATCCTGAGATTAAAACTGGAAAGAAGCCTTCTGAGAAACTACATTCCCATGTGTGAATGCATCTCACAGCGTTACACATTTCTCTTCAGTTATCAGTTTGTTAACACAGTTTTCTGGAAATCTGTAATTAGATACTTCCTAGCGCAATGAAGTTTACGGTTACAAAGGAAATATCCTCAGATGAAAACTAGAAAGAAGCTTTCTTAGAAACTTCTTGGTGATGTGTGAATTCATCTCACAGAGTTACACTTATGTTTCATGAGCAGTCCATTAACACTGTATTTGAGGAACCTCAGAAGTGCTTCTTTGGATCGCATTGACCCTACGCTGATAAAGGAAATTTCATCAGTTCAAAAAGTGAAAGAAGCATTATCAGAAACTTCTGTCTGATCAGTGAGTTCATCTCACAGCCTTACAACTTAGACCTCAGGAAGCAGTTTCCTAACACTCCTTTCGTGGAAACTGCAAAGTGATATTTGGGAGCCCTTAGGGGCCCATGGTGAAAAAGGAATATCCTGACATAAAAGCTAGAGAGAAGCTTTGTGAGAGATTGCTTTCTGGTATGTGACTTCATCACACAGAGTTCCATCCTTCCCTCCTTGGAACAGATTGCTAACACTGTTGTCGTGGATTCTGCAAAGTGATATTAGGGAGCTCATTGAGGGCTATGGTGAAAAAGGAAATATCCTCAGATTAAAAGTTGAAAGAAGCCCTCTGAGAAACTGCACTGCCATGTGTGAATGCAACGCACAGAGTTACAGGTTTCTATTCAGTGATCAGTTTGTTAACACAGTTTTCTGGAAATCTGCAATGAGATTCTTTATATCGCACTGAAGCTTACGGTGATAAAGGAAATATCCTCAGATGAAAACTAGAAAGAAGCATTCCTAGAAACTTCTTGGTGATGTGTGAATTCATCTCAGAGAGCTACACTTATGTTTCTTGGAGCAGTCCATTAACACTGTCTTTAAGGAACCTGAGAAGGGCTTCTTTGGATCGCATTGAGGAATACGCTGATAAAGGAAATTTCATCAGTTCAAAACGTGAAAGAAGCTTTCTGAGAAGCTTCTTTCCGATCAGTGAGTTCATCTCACAGAGTTACAACTTAGACCTCAGGAAGCAGTTTGCTAACACTCTTTCGTGGAAACTACAAAGTGATATTTGGTAGCCCTTAGGATCCCATGGTGAAAGTGGAAATATACTCACATAATAACTAGAGAGAAGCTTTCTGAGAGATTGCTTTCTGATGTGTGACTTCATCACACAGAGTTCCTCCCTTCCCTTCTTGGAACAGTTTGCTAACACTGTTGTCGTGGATTCTGCAAACTGATATTTGGGAGCTCATTGAGGGCTATGGTGGAAAAGGAAATATCCTCAGATTAAAACTGGAAAGAAGCCTTCTGAGAAACTGCATTGCCATGTGTGAATGCGACTCACAGTGTTTCACGTTTCTCTTAAGTGATTAGTTTGTTAACACAGTTTTCGGGAAATCTGCAATTAGATACTTCATAGCGCAGTGAAGCTTACGGTGAAAAAGGAAATATCCTCAGATGAAAACTAGAAAGAAGCTTTCATAGAATCTTATTGGTGATGTGTGAATTCATCTCACAGAGTTACACTTATGTTTCATGGCGTAGTCCATTAACAATGTCTTTGAGGAACCTGAGAAGGGCTTCTTTGGATCGCATTCAATCCTACGTTGATAAAGGAAATTTCATCAGTTCAAAACGTGAAAGAGGCTTTCTGAGAAACTTCTTTCTGATCAGTGAGTTCATCACACAGACTTACAACTTAGACGTCAGGAAGCAGTTTGCTAACACTCTTTTCGTGTTAACTGCAAAGGGATATTTGGGAGACCATAGGGGCCCTGGTGACAAAGAAGTATCCTCACATGAAAACTAGAGAGAAACTTTCTGAGAGATTGCTTTCTGATAAGTGACTTCACCACACAGAGTTCCACCCTTCCCTTCTTGGGACAGCTTGCTATCACTGTTGTCATGGATTCTGCAAAGTCATATTTGGGATCTCTTTGAGGACTATGGTGAAATAGGAAATGTCCCCCGATAAAAGTGGAAAGAAGCCTCTCAGAAACTGCATTGCCATGTGTGAATGCAACAAACAGCGTTACTCGTTTCTCTTCAGTGATCTGTTTGTTAACACAGTTTTCTTGAAATCTGCATTAGATATTTCATAACGCAATGAAGCTTACGGTGACAAAGGAAATAGCCATAGAGGAAAACTAGAAAGAAGCTTTCTTTGAAACTTCTTGGTGATGTGTGAATTCATCTCACAGAGTTACACTTATGTTTCGTGGAGCAGTCCATTACACTGTCTTTGAGGAACCTGAAAGGGCTTCTTTGGATCGCATTGAGGCCTACGCTGATAAAGGAAATTCATCAGTTCAAACGTGAAAGAAGCTTTCTGAGAACTTCTTTCTGATCGTGATTATCTCACAGAGTACAACTTAGACGTCAGGAAGCAGTTTGCTAACACTTTTGTTGAAACTGCAAAGTGATATTTGGAGCCCATAGGGCCCATCGTGAAAAAGAAATATCCTCACATAATAACTAGAGAGAAGCTTTCTGAGAGATTGCTTTCGGATATGTGACTTAATCACACAGAGTTCCACCCTCCCTTCATGGAACAGTTTGGTAACACTGTTGTCGTGGATTCTGCAAAGTGATATTTGGGAGCCCATAGGGGCCCATGGTGAAAAAGAACATCCTCACATAAAAAGAGAGAAGCTTTCTGAGAGATTGCTTTCGGATATGTGACTTCATCACACAGAGTTCCCCTCCCTTCGTGGAACACGTTTGCTGACACTGTTGTCGTGGATTTTGCAAAGTGATATTTGGAGCTCATTGAGGGCTATGTGAAAAAGGAAATATCCTCAGATTAAAAATGGAAATAAGCCCTCTGAGAAGCTGCATTGCCATGTGTGAATGCAACTCACAGAGTTACACGTTTCTCTTCAGTGATCAGTTTGTTAACACAGTTTTCTTTAAATCTGCAAATAGATACTTCACAGCCCTATGAAGATTATGGTGAAAAGGAAATATCCTCAGATGAAAACTAGAAAGAAGCTTTCTTAGAAACTTCTTGGTGATGTGTGAATTTCTCTCACAGAGTTACACTTATGTTTCGTGGAGTGGTCCATTAACACTGTCTTTGAGGAACCTGAGAAGGGCTTCTTTGGATCACGTTGAGGCCTATGCTGATAAAGGAAATTTCATCCGTTCAAAACGTGAAGGAAGCTTTCTGAGAAACTTCTTTCTGATCAGTGAGTTCATCTCACAGACTTACAACTTACACCACCTCAGGAAGCAGTTTGCTAACACTCTTTTCGTGGAAACTGCCAAAGTGATATTTGGGAGCCCATAGGGGCCCATGGTGAAAAGGAAATATCATCACATAATAACTAGGGAGAAGCTTTCTGAGAATTTGCTTTCTAATGTGTGACTTCATCACGCAGACTTCCACCCTTCCCTTCTTGGAACAGTTTGCTAACACTGTTGTCGTGGATTCTGCAAAGTGATATTTGGGGGCCCATAGGGACCCATGGTGAAAAGGAAAGTATCCTCATGTAAAAATAGTGAGAAGATTTCTGAGAGATTGCTTTCAGATATGTGACTTCATCACACAGAGTTCCACCTTCCCTTCTTGGAACAGTTTGATAAAACTGTTGTGGTGGATTCTGCAAAGTGAGCTTTGGGAGCTCATTGAGGGCTATGATGACAAAGTAAATATTCTCAGATTAAAACTGGAAAGAAGCTTTCCGAAATACTGCATTGCCATGTGTGAATGCAACTCACAGAGTTACACCTTTATCTTCAGTGATCAGTTCGTAAACACACTTTTCTGGAAATCTGCAATTAGATACTTCATAGCGCAAGTAAAGCTTACGGTGACAAAGGAAATATCCTCAGATGAAACTACAAAGAATCTTTCTTAGAAACTTCTTGGGGATGTGTGAATTCATCTCACAGAGTTACACTTATGTTTTGTTGAGCAGTCCATTAACACCGTCTTTGAGGAATCTGAGAAGGGCCTCTTTGGATCGCATTGAGGCCTTCGCTGATAAAGGAATTTTCTTCAGTTCATAACGTGAAAGAATCTTTTTCAGAAACTTCTTTCTGATCAGTGAGTTAATCTCAAAGACTTACATCTTAGACCTCAGGAAGCAGTTTGCTAACACTCTTTTCGTGGAAACTGCAAAGTGATATTTGGGAGCCCATTGGCCAATGGTGAAAAAAGATGTATCCTCACATAAAAACTAGAGAGAAGCTTTCTGAGAGATTGCTTTGTGATGTGTGACTTCATCGCGCAGAGTTCCACCTTTCCCTTCTTGGAACAGTTTTCTAACACTGTTGTCGTGGATTCTGCAAAGTGATATTTGGGAGCCCATAGGGGCCCATGGTGAGAAAAGAAGTACGCTCACATAACAACTACCGCGAAGCTTTCTGAGAGATTGCTTTCTGATATGTGACATCATCACACAGAGTTCCACCCTTCCCTTCTAGGAACTGTTTGCTAACACTGTTGTCGTGGATTCTGCAAAGTGATATTTGGGAACTCCCTGAGGGCTATGGTGAAAAAGGAAATATCCTGAGATTAAAACTGGAAAGAAGCCTTCTGAGAAACTACATTCCCATGTGTGAATGCATCTCACAGCGTTACACATTTCTCTTCAGTTATCAGTTTGTTAACACAGTTTTCTGGAAATCTGTAATTAGATACTTCCTAGCGCAATGAAGTTTACGGTTACAAAGGAAATATCCTCAGATGAAAACTAGAAAGAAGCTTTCTTAGAAACTTCTTGGTGATGTGTGAATTCATCTCACAGAGTTACACTTATGTTTCATGAGCAGTCCATTAACACTGTATTTGAGGAACCTCAGAAGTGCTTCTTTGGATCGCATTGACCCTACGCTGATAAAGGAAATTTCATCAGTTCAAAAAGTGAAAGAAGCATTATCAGAAACTTCTGTCTGATCAGTGAGTTCATCTCACAGCCTTACAACTTAGACCTCAGGAAGCAGTTTCCTAACACTCCTTTCATGGAAACTGCAAAGTGATATTTGGGAGCCCTTAGGGGCCCATGGTGAAAAAGGAATATCCTGACATAAAAGCTAGAGAGAAGCTTTGTGAGAGATTGCTTTCTGGTATGTGACTTCATCACACAGAGTTCCACCCTTCCCTCCTTGGAACAGATTGCTAACACTGTTGTCGTGGATTCTGC
Organism: Rhinopithecus roxellana; assembly: GCF_007565055.1. Taxonomy (NCBI): domain Eukaryota; kingdom Metazoa; phylum Chordata; class Mammalia; order Primates; family Cercopithecidae; genus Rhinopithecus; species Rhinopithecus roxellana. Next base: position 5,241 of record NW_022144657.1, read on the forward strand.
AAAGTGATATTAGGGAGCTCATTGAGGGCTATGGTGAAAAAGGAAATATCCTCAGATTAAAAGTTGAAAGAAGCCCTCTGAGAAACTGCACTGCCATGTGTGAATGCAACGCACAGAGTTACAGGTTTCTATTCAGTGATCAGTTTGTTAACACAGTTTTCTGGAAATCTGCAATGAGATTCTTTATATCGCACTGAAGCTTACGGTGATAAAGGAAATATCCTCAGATGAAAACTAGAAAGAAGCATTCCTAGAAACTTCTTGGTGATGTGTGAATTCATCTCAGAGAGCTACACTTATGTTTCTTGGAGCAGTCCATTAACACTGTCTTTAAGGAACCTGAGAAGGGCTTCTTTGGATCGCATTGAGGCCTACGCTGGTAAAGGAAATTTCATCAGTTCAAAACGTGAAAGAAGCTTTCTGAGAAGCTTCTTTCCGATCAGTGAGTTCATCTCACAGAGTTACAACTTAGACCTCAGGAAGCAGTTTGCTAACACTCTTTCATGGAAACTACAAAGTGATATTTGGTAGCCCTTAGGATCCCATGGTGAAAGTGGAAATATACTCACATAATAACTAGAGAGAAGCTTTCTGACAGATTGCTTTCTGATGTGTGACTTCATCACACAGAGTTCCTCCCTTCCCTTCTTGGAACAGTTTGCTAACACTGTTGTCGTGGATTCTGCAAACTGATATTTGGGAGCTCATTGAGGGCTATGGTGGAAAAGGAAATATCCTCAGATTAAAACTGGAAAGAAGCCTTCTGAGAAACTGCATTGCCATGTGTGAATGCGACTCACAGTGTTACACGTTTCTCTTAAGTGATTAGTTTGTTAACACAGTTTTCGGGAAATCTGCAATTAGATACTTCATAGCGCAGTGAAGCTTACGGTGAAAAAGGAAATATCCTCAGATGAAAACTAGAAAGAAGCTTTCATAGAATCTTATTGGTGACGTGTGAATTCATCTCACAGAGTTACACTTATGTTTCATGGCGTAGTCCATTAACAATGTCTTTGAGGAACCTGAGAAGGGCTTCTTTGGATCGCATTCAATCCTACGTTGATAAAGGAAATTTCATCAGTTCAAAACGTGAAAGAGGCTTTCTGAGAAACTTCTTTCTGATCAGTGAGTTCATCACACAGACTTACAACTTAGACGTCAGGAAGCAGTTTGCTAACACTCTTTTCGTGTTAACTGCAAAGGGATATTTGGGAGACCATAGGGGCCCTGGTGACAAAAGAAGTATCCTCACATGAAAACTAGAGAGAAACTTTCTGAGAGATTGCTTTCTGATAAGTGACTTCACCACACAGAGTTCCACCCTTCCCTTCTTGGGACAGCTTGCTATCACTGTTGTCATGGATTCTGCAAAGTCATATTTGGGATCTCTTTGAGGACTATGGTGAAATAGGAAATGTCCCCCGATAAAAGTGGAAAGAAGCCTCTCAGAAACTGCATTGCCATGTGTGAATGCAACAAACAGCGTTACTCGTTTCTCTTCAGTGATCTGTTTGTTAACACAGTTTTCTTGAAATCTGCAATGAGATATTTCATAACGCAATGAAGCTTACGGTGACAAAGGAAATAGCCATAGAGGAAAACTAGAAAGAAGCTTTCTTTGAAACTTCTTGGTGATGTGTGAATTCATCTCACAGAGTTACACTTATGTTTCGTGGAGCAGTCCATTAACACTGTCTTTGAGGAACCTGAAAAGGGCTTCTTTGGATCGCATTGAGGCCTACGCTGATAAAGGAAATTACATCAGTTCAAAACGTGAAAGAAGCTTTCTGAGAAGCTTCTTTCTGATCAGTGAGTTTATCTCACACACTTACAACTTAGACGTCAGGAATCAGTTTGCTAACACTCTTGTTGTAGAAACTGCAAAGTGATATTTGGGAGCCCATAGGGGCCCATCGTGAAAAAGAAAATATCCTCACATAATAACTAGAGAGAAGCTTTCTGAGAGATTGCTTTCTGATGTGTGACTTCATCACACAGAGTTCCACCCTTCCCTTCTTGGAACAGTTTGGTAACACTGTTGTGGTGGATTCTGCAAAGTGATATTTGGGAGCCCATAGGGGCCCATCGTGAAAAAGGAAGTATCCTCACATAAAAATTAGAGAGAAGCTTTCTGAGAGATTGCTTTCTGATATGTGACTTCATCACACAGAGTTCCTCCCTTCCCTTCTTGGAACACGTTGCTAACACTGTTGTCGTGGATTCTGCAAAGTGATATTTGGGATCTCATTGAGGGCTATGGTGAAAAAGGAAATATCCTCAGATTAAAACTGGAAAGAATCCTTCTGACAAACTGCATTGCCACGTGTGAATGCAACTCACAGAGTTACATGTTTCTCTTCAGTGATCAGTTTGTTAACACAGTTTTCTGGAAATCTGCAATTAGATACTTCATAGTGCAATGAAGCTTACGGTGACAAAGGAAATATCCTCAGATGAAAACTAGAACAAAGCTTTCTTAGAAGCTTCTTGGTGATGTGTGAATTCATCTCACGGCGTTACACTTATTTTTCGTGGAGGAGTCCATTAACACTGTCTTTGAGGAAGCTGAGAAGGCTTCTTTGGATTGCATTGAGGCCTACGCTGATAAAGGAAAATTCATCAGTTCAAAACGTGAAAGAAGCTTTCTGAGAAACTTCTTTCTGATCAGTGAGTTCATCTAACAGACTTACAATTTAGACCTCAGGAAGCAGTTTGCTAACACTCTTTTCGTGGAAACTGCAAAGTGATATTTGGGAGCCCATAGGGGCCCATGGTGAAAAAGGAAATATCCTCACATATTAACTAGAGAGAAGCCTTCTGATAGATTGCTTTCTGATGTGTGACTTCATCACACAGAGTTCCACCCTTCCCTTCATGGAACAGTTTGCTAACACTGTTGTCGTGGATTCTGCAAAGTGATATTTGGGAGCTCATTGAGGCCTATGGTGAAAAAGGATATAACCTGAGAATGAAACTGGAAAGAAGCCTTCTGAGAAACAGCATCTCCCTGTGTGAATGCAGCTCACATATTTTCACGTTTCTGTTCAGTGATCTGTTTCTTACCACAGTTTTCTGGAAATCTGCAATTAGACATTTCATAGCACAATGAAGCTTACGGTGACATAGGAAATATCCTCAGATGAAGCTAGAAAGAAGCTTCCTTACAATAATCTTGAAGATGTGTGAATTCATCTCACAGAGTTACACATTATGTTTCTTGGAACAGTCCATTAACAGTGTCTTTGAGGAACCGGAGAAGGGCTTCTTTGGATCGCATTGAAGTCTACGCTGATAAAGGAAATTTAATCAGTTAAAAAAGGGAAGGACATTTTGGGAAACTTCTATCTGATCAGTGAGTTCATCTCAAAGACTTACAACTCGGACCTCAGGAAGCAGTTTGCTAAACCTATGTTCGTGGAAACTGCAAAGTGATATTTGGGAGCCCATAGGAGCCAAAGGTGAAAAAGGAAATATCCTCACATAATAACTAGAGAGAAGCCTTGTGAGAGATTGCTTTCTGATGTGTGACTTCATCACACAGAGTCCCACCCTTCCCTTCTTGGATCAGTTTGCTAACACTGTTGTCGTGGATTCTGCAAAGTGATATTTGGGAGCCCTTAGGGGCCCATGGTGGGCAAGGAAGTGTCCTCACATGAAAACTAGAGAGAAGCTTTCTGAGAGATTGCTTTGTGATGTGTGACTTCATCACACAGAGTTCCACAATTCCCTTACTGGAACTGTTTGCTAACACTGTTGTCGTGGCTTTTGCAAAGTGATATTTGGGAGCCCATAGGGGCCCATGGTGAAAAAGGGAATATCCTCACTTAACAAATAGAGAGAAGCTTTCTGAGAGATTGCTTTCTGAAGTGTGACTTCCTCACACAGAGTTCTACACTTCCCTTCTTGGAACAGTTTGCTAACACAGTTGTCGTGGATTCTGCAAAGTGGTATTTGGGAGGCCATAAGGGCCTAGGGTGAAAAAGGAAGTATCGTCACATAAAAATTAGAGAGAAGCTTTCTGAGAGATTGCTTTCTGATATGGGATTTCATCACACAGAGTTCCAACTTCTCTTCCTGGAACAGTTTGCTAACACTGTTGTCGTGGATTCTGCAAAGTGATATATGGGAGCCCATAGGGGCCCATGGTCAAAAAGGAAGTTTTCTCACATAATAACTAGAGAGAAGCTTTCTGAGAGTTTGATTTCTCATGTGTGACTTCATCACACAAAGTTCCCCCTTTCCTTTCTTGGAACAGTTTGATAACACTGTTGTGGTGGATTCTGCAAATTTATATTTGGGTGCTCATTGAGGGCTATGGTGAAAAAGGAAATATCCTCAGATTAAAACTGGAAAGAAGACTTCTGAGAAACTGCATTGCCATATGTGAATGCAACTCACATTGTTACACGTTTCTCTTCAGTGATCAGTTTGTTAACACAGTTTTCTGGAAATCTGCAATTAGATACTTCATAGCGTAATGAAGCTTACGGTGACAAAGGAAATATCCTCAGAATAAAAGTGGAAAGAACTTTCTTACAAACATCTTGGTGATGTGTGAATTCATCTCACAGAGTTACACTTACGTTTCGTGGAGCAGTCCATTAACAGTGTCTTTGAGTAACCTCAGAAGGGCTTCTTTGGATCGCATTGAGGCCTACGCTGATAAAGGAAATTTCATCAGTTCAAAACGTGAAGAAGCTTTCCGAGAAACGTCTTTCTGATCAGTGAGGTCATCTCACAGACTTACAACTTAGACCTCAGGAAGCAGTTTGCTAACAATCTATTCGTGCAAACTGCAAAGTCTTATTTGGGAACCTATAGGTTTCCCCATGGTGAAAAGGGAAATATCCTCACATAATAAGTAGTGAGAACCTTTCTGAGAGATTGTTTTCTGATGTGTGACTTCATCACACAGAATTCCACCCTTCCCTTCTTGGAACAGTTTGGTAACACTGTTGTCCTGGATTTTGCAAAGTGATATTTTGGAGCCCATAGGGGCCCAGAATGAAAAAGGAAGTATCCTCACATAAAAACTACAAAGAAGCTTTCTGAGAGATTGCTTTCTGATATGGGACTTCATCACAGAGAGTTCCACCTTCCCTTCTTTGAACAGTTTGCTAACACTGTTGTCGTGTATTCTGCAAACTGATATTTGGGAGCCCTTAGGGGCGCATGGTGACAAAAGAAGTATCCTCACATAAGAACTCGAGAGAGGCTTTCTGAGAGATTGCTTTCCGATGTATGGCTTCATCACACAGAGTTCCACCCTTTCGACTTGGAACAGTTTGATAACACTGTTGTCGTGGATTCTGTAAAGTAAAATTTGGGAGCTCATTAAGCGATATAGTGATAAAGGAAATATCCTCAGATTAAAACTGGAAAGAAGCCTTCTGACAAACTGCATTGCCATGTGTGAATTCAACTCAGAGAGAAACACGTTTCTCTTCAGTGTTCAGTGTGCCAACACAGTTTTCTGGAAATCTGCAATTAGATACTTCATAGCGCAATGTAGCTTACGGTGACAAAGGAAATATCCTCAGATGAAAACTAGAAAGAAGCTTTCTTAGAAACTTCTTGGTGATGTGTGAATTCATCTCACAGAGTTACACTTATGTTTCGTGGAGCAGTCCATTAACACTGTTTTGATGAACCTGAGAAGGGCTTCTTTGGATCGCAAGAGGCCTACGCTGATAAAGGAAATTACATCAGTTCAAAACGTGAAAGAAAGTTTCTGAGAAACTTCTTTCTTATCAGTGAGTTCATCTCACAGACTTACAATTTAGACCTCATGAAGCAGTTTGTTAACACTCTTTTCATGGAAAATGCAAAGTGATATTTGGGAGCCCATAGGGGCCCATGGTGAAAAAGGAAATATCCTCACATAACAACTAGAGAGAAGCTTTATGAGAGACTGCTTTCTGATGTGTGACTTCATCACACAGAGTTCCACCCTTCCATTCTTGGAACAGCTTGCTAACACTGTTGTCGAGGATTCTGCAAAGTGATATTTGGGAGCCCATGGGGCCCATGGTGAAAAAGGAAGTATCCTCACATGAAAACTAGAGAGAAGCTTTCTGAGAGATTGCTTTCAGGTGTGTGACTTCATCAAAAAAACTTCCACCCTTCCCTTCTTGGAACAGTTTGCTAACACTCTTGTCGTGGATTCTACAAAGTGATATTTGGGAGCTCATTGACGGCTATGGTGAAAAAGGAAATATCCTCAGATTAAAAATGGAAAGAAGCCTTCTGAGAAACTGCATTTCCATGTGTGAATGCAACTCACAGAGTTACACGTTTCTCTTCAGTGATCAGTTCGTAAACACACTTTTCTGGAAATCTGCAATGAGATACTTCATAGCGCAATGAAACTTACGTTGACATAGGAAATATCCTCACATGAATATTAGATAGAAGCGTTCATAGAAACTTCTTGGTGATGTGTGAATTCATCTCACCGAGTTATACTTAAGTTTCATGGAGCAGTCCATTAACAATGTCTTTGAGGAACCTGAGAAGGCATTCTTTGGATCGCATTGAGGCCTACGCTGATAAATAAATTTCCTCTGTTCAAAACGTGAAAGAAGCTTTCTGAGAAACTTCTTTCTGATCAGTGAGTTCATCTCACAGACTTACAACTTAGACCTCAGGAAGCAGTTTGCTATCACTCTTTTCGTGGAAACTGCAAAGTGATATTTGGGAGCCCATTGGGGCCAATGGTGAAAAAGGAAATATCCTCACATAATAACTAGAGAGAAGCTTTCGGAGAGATTGCTTTCTGATGTGTGACTTCATCACACAGAGTTCCCCCCTTCCCTTCTTGGAACAGTTTGCTCACCCTGTTGTCGTGGATTCTGCAAAGTGATATTTGGGAGCGCATGGGGCAAATGCTGAAAAAGGAAGTATTCTTACATAATAACTAGACAGAAGTTTTCTGAGAGATTGCTTTCTGATGTGTGACTTCATCACACAGAATTCCACACTTCCCTACTTGGAACAGCTTGCTAACACTGTTGTTGAGGATTCTGCAAAGTGATATTTGGGAGCCCATGGGGCCCATGGTGAAAAAGGAAGTATCCTCACATGAAAACTAGAGAGGAGCTTTCTGAGAGATTGCTTTCAGGTGTGTGACTTCATCAAACAAACTTCCACCCTTCCCTTCTTGGAACAGTTTGCTAACAGTCTTGTCGTGGATTCTGCAAAGTGATACTTGGGAGCTCATTGACGGCTATGGTGAAAAAGGAAACATCCTCAGATTAAAACTGGAAAGAAGCCTTCTGAGAAACTGCATTTCCATGTGTGAATGCAACTCACAGAGTTACACGTTTCTCTTCAGTGATCAGTTCGTAAACACACTTTTCTGGAAATCTGCAATGAGATACTTCATAGCGCAATGAAACTTACGTTGACATAGGAAATATCCTCACATGAATATTAGATAGAAGCGTTCATAGAAACTTCTTGGTGATGTGTGAATTCATCTCACCGAGTTATACTTAAGTTTCATGGAGCAGTCCATTAACAATGTCTTTGAGGAACCTGAGAAGGCATTCTTTGGAACGCATTGAGGCCTACGCTGATAAATAAATTTCCTCAGTTCAAAACGTGAAAGAAGCTTTCTGAGAAACTTCTTTCTGATCAGTGAGTTCATCTCACAGACTTACAACTTAGACCTCAGGAAGCAGTTTGCTAACACTCTTTTTGTGGAAACTGCAAAGTGATATTTGGGAGCCCATTGGGGCCAATGGTGAAAAAGGAAATATCCTCACATAATAACTAGAGAGAAGCTTTCGGAGAGATTGCTTTCTGATGTGTGACTTCATCACACTGAGTTCCCCCCTTCCCTTCTTGGAACAGTTTGCTCACCCTGTTGTCGTGGATTCTGCAAAGTGATATTTGGGAGTGCATGGGGCAAATGCTGAAAAAGGAAGTATTCTTACATAATAACTAGACAGAAGTTTTCTGAGAGATTGCTTTCTGATGTGTGACTTCATCACACAGAATTCCACACTTCCCTACTTGGAACAGTTTGCTAACACTGTTGTTGAGGATTCTGCAAAGTGATATTTGGGAGCCCATAAGGGCGCATGTTAAATGGAAGTATCCTCACATAAAAACTAGAGAGAAGCTTCCTGAGAGATTGCTTTCTGATGTGTGACTTCATCACATAGAGTTCAACCCTTCCCTTCTTGGAACAGTTTGCTAACACTGTTTTCGTGGATTCCGCAAAGTGATATTTGGGAGCTCATTGAGGGATATGGTGAAAAGGAAATATCCTCACATAATAACTAGAGAGAAGCTTTCTGAGAGATTACTTTCTGATGTGTGACTTCATCACACAGAGTTCCACCCTTCCCTTCGTGGAACAGTTTGCTAACCCTGTTGTCGTGGATTCTGCAAAGTGATATTTGGGAGCTCTTTGCGGGCTATGGTGGAAAAGGAAATATCCTCAGATTAAAACTGGAAAGAAGCCTTCTGAAAAACTGCATTGCCATGTGTGAATGCAACTCACAGAGTTACACGTTTCTCTTCAGTGATCAGTTTGTTAAGACAGTTTTCTGGAAATCTGCAATTAGTACATAGCGCACTGAACCTTACTTTGACAAAGGAAATACCCTCAGATGAAAACCAGAAGAAAGCTTTCTGAGAAACTTCTTGGTTATGTGTGAATTCGTCTCACATAGTTACACTTATGTTTCGTGGAGCAGTCCATTAACCCTCTGTTTGAGGAACCTGAGAATTGCTCCTTTGGATCGCATTGAGACCTACGCTGATAAAGGAAATTTCATCAGTTCAAAACGTGAAAGAAGCTTTCTGAGAAACTTATTTCTGATCAGTGAGTTCATCGCACAGAGTTACAACTTAAACCTCAGGAAACAGTTTGCTAACACTCTTTTCGTGGAAACTGCAAAGGGATATTTGGGATCCCATAGGGGCCCATGGTGTAAAAGGAAATATCCTCACATAATAACTACAGAGAAGCTTTCTGAGAGATTGCTTTCTGATGTGTGAGTTCATTATACAGAGTTCCTCCCTTCCCTTCTTGGAACAGTTTGCTAACAGTGTTGTCGTGGATTTTGCAAAGTGATATTTGGGAGCCCATAGGGGCCCATGGTGAAAAAAGAAGTCTCCTCACATAAATACGAGAGAGAAGCTTTCTGAGAGATTGCTTTCCGATATGTGAGTTCATTACACAGAATTGCACCTTTCCCTTCTTGGAACAGTTTGCTAACACTATTGCCGTGGATTCTGCAAAATGACATTTGGGAGCTCATTGAGGGCTATGGTGAAAAAGGAAATATCTTCAGATTAAAACTGGAAAGAAGCCTTCTGAGAAACTGCATTGACATGTGTGAATGCAACTCACAGAGTACACGTTTCTCTTCAGTGATCAGTTTGTTAACAGAGTTTTCTGGAAATCTGCAATTAGATACTTCATAGCGCAATGAAGCTTACGGTGACAAAGAAAATATCCTAAGATGAAAACTAGAAAGAAGCTTTCTGAGAAACTTCTTGGTGATGTGTTAATTCATCTCACAGAGTTACACTTATGTTTCGTAGAGCAGTCCATTAACACTGGGTTGAGGAACCTGAGAAGGGCTTCCTTGGATCACATTGAGGCCGACGCTGATAAAGGAAATTTCATCAGTTCAAAACGTGAAAGAAGCTTTCTGAGAAGCTTCTTTCTGATCAGTGAGTTCATCTCACACACTTACAACTTAGACCTCAGGAAGCAGTTTGCTAACACTCTTTTCGTGGAAACTGCAAAGTGATATTTTGGAGGCTATATTGGCCCATGGTGAAAAAGGAAATATCCTCACATAATAACTAGAGAGCAGCTTTCTGGGAGATTGCTTTCTGATGTGTGAGTTCATCATACAGAGTTCCTCCCTTCCCTTCTTGGAACAGTTTGCTCACAGTGTTGTCGTGGATTTTGCAAAGTGATATTTGGGAGCCCATATGGGCCCATGGTGAAAAAAGAAGTATCCTCACATAAATACGAGAGAGAAGCTTTCTGACAGATTGCTTTCCGATACGTGCGTTCATTACACAGAATTGCACCTTTCCCATCTTGGAACAGTTTGCTAACACTGTTGTCGTGGATTCTGCAAAATGACATTTGGGAGCTCATTGAGGGCTATGGTGAAAAAGGAAATATCCTCAGATTAAAACTGGAAAGAATCCTTCTGAGAAACTGCATTGACATGTGTGAATGCAACTCACAGAGTACACGTTTCTCTTCAGTGATCAGTTTGTTAACAGAGTTTTCTGGAAATCTGCAATTAGATACTTCATAGCGCAATAAAGCTTACGGTGACAAAGAAAATATCCTAAGATGAAAACTAGAAAGAAGCTTTCTGAGAAACTTCTTGGTGATGTGTGAATTCATCTCACAGAGTTACACTTATGTTTCGTAGAGCAGTCCATTAACACTGGGTTGAGGAACCTGAGAAGGGCTTCCTTGGATCACATTGAGGCCGACGCTGATAAAGGAAATTTCATCAGTTCAAAACGTGAAAGAAGCTTTCTGAGAAACTTCTTTCTGATCAGTGAGTTCATCTCACACACTTACAACTTAGACCTCAGGAAGCAGTTTGCTAACACTCTTTTCGTGGAAACTGCAAAGTGATATTTGGGAGGCTATATTGGCCCATGGTGAAAAAGGAAATATCCTCACATAATAACTAGAGAGCAGCTTTCTGGGAGATTGCTTTCTGATGTGTGACTTCATCACACAGAGCTCCACCCTTCTCTTCTTGGAAACGTTTGCTAACAGTGTTGTCGTCGATTCTGTTAAGTGATATTTGGGAGATCATTCAGGGCTATGGTGAAAAAGGCAACATACTCAGATTAAAACTGGAAAGAAGCCTTCTGAGAAACTGCATTTCCATGTGTGAATGCAGCTCAGAGAGTTACACGTTTCATTTCCGTGATCAGTTCGTAAACACCCTATTCTGGAAATCTGCAATTAGATACTTCATAGCGCAAAGAAACTTACGGTGACAAAGGAAATATCCTCAGTTGAAAACTAGAAAGAAGTTTTCCTAGAAACTTCTTGGAGACGTGTGAATTCACCTCACGGAGTTACACTTATGTTTCATGGAGTAGTCCATTAACACTGTCTTTGAGGAACCTGAGAAGGGCTTCTTTGGATCGCATAGAGGCCTACGCTGATAAAGGAAATTACATCAGTTCAAAACGTGAAAGAAGGTTCCTGAGAAACTTCTTTCTGATCAGTGAGTTCATCTCACAGACTTACAATTTAGAACTCATGAAGCAGTTTGTTAACACTCTTTTCGTGGAAAATGCAAAGTGATATTTGGGAGCCCATAGGGGCCCATGGTGAAAAAGGAAATATCCTCACATAATAAGGAGAGAGAAGCTTTATGAGAGATTGCTTTCTGATGTGTGACTTCATCACACAGAGTTCCACCCTTCCCTTCTTTGAACAGCTTGCTAACACTGTTGTCGAGGATTCTGCAAAGTGATATTTGAGAGCCCATGGGGCCCATGGTGAAAAAGGAAGTATCCTCACATGAAAACTAGAGAGAAGCTTTCTGAGAGATTGCTTTCAGGTGTGTGACTTCATCAAACAGACTTCCACCCTTCCCTTCTTGGAACAGTTTGCTAACACTCTTGTCGTGGATTCTGCAAAGTGATATTTGGGAGCTCATTGACGGCTATGGTGAAAAAGGAAATATCCTCAGATTAAAACTGGAAAGAAGCCTTCTGAGAAACTGCATTTCCATGTGTGAATGCAACTCACAGAGTTACACGTTTCTCTTCAGTGATCAGTTCGTAAACACACTTTTCTGGAAATCTGCAATGAGATACTTCATAGCGCAATGAAACTTACGTTGACATAGGAAATATCCTCACATGAATATTAGATAGAAGCGTTCATAGAAACTTCTTGGTGATGTGTGATTTCATCTCACCGAGTTATACTTAAGTTTCATGGAGCAGTCCATTAACAATGTCTTTGAGGAACCTGAGAAGGCATTCTTTGGATCTCGTTGAGGCCTACGCTGATAAATAAATTTCCTCAGTTCAAAACGTGAAAGAAGCTTTCTGAGAAACTTCTTTCTGATCAGTGAGTTCATCTCACAGACTTACAACTTACACCTCAGGAAGCAGTTTGCTAACACTCTTTTCGTGGAAACTGCAAAGTGATATTTGGGAGCCCATTGGGGCCAATGGTGAAAAAGGAAATATCCTCACATAATAACTAGAAAGAAGCTTTCGGAGAGATTGCTTTCTGATGTGTGACTTCATCACACAGAGTTCCCCCCTTCCCGTCTTGGAACAGTTTGCTCACCCTGTTGTCGTGGATTCTGCAAAGTGACATTTGGGAGCGCATGGGGCAAATGCTGAAAAAGGAAGTATTCTTACATAATAACTAGACAGAAGTTTTCTGAGAGATTGCTTTCTGATGTGTGACTTCATCACACAGAATTCGACACTTCCCTACTTGGAACAGTTTGCTAACACTGTTGTCGTGGATTCTGCAAAGTGATATTTGGGAGCCCATGGGGACGCATGGTGAAAATGGAAGTATCCTCACAAAAAAACTAGAGAGAAGCTTCCTGAGAGATTGCTTTCTGATGTGTGACTTCATCACATAGAGTTCAACCCTTCCCTTCTTGGAACAGTTTGCTAACACTGTTTGTCTACACTTATTGTAGATTGGAAATCTACAATAAGATACTTCATAGCGCAATGAAGCTTACGGTGACAAAGGAAATATCCTCTGATGAAAAAGAGAAGGAAGCTTTCTTAGAATCATCTTGGTGATGTGTGAATTCATCTCACAGAGTTACACTTATGTTTCGTGTAGCAGTCCATTAACACTGTCTTTGAGGTATCTCAGAAGGGCTTCTTTGTATCGTATTGAGGCCTACGCTGATACAGGAACTTTCATCAGTTCAAAACGTGAAAGAAGCTTCCTGAGAAACTTCTTTCTGATCAGTGATTTCATCTCACAGACGTACAAGTTAGACCACAGGAAGCACATTGGTAACACTCTTTCCGTGGAAAATGCTAAGTGATATTTGGGAGCCCACAGGGGCCCATGGTGAAAAAGGAAGTATCCTCACATAAAAACTAGAGACAAGCTATCTGAGAGATTGCTTTCGGATATGTGACTTCATCAGAGACAGTTCCACCCTTCCCTTCTTGAAACAGTTTGCTTACACTGTTGTAGTGGATTCTGCAAAGTGATATTTGGGAGCCCATAGGGGCCACGGTGAAAAAGGAAGTGTCCTCACATAATGACTAGAGAGAAGATATCTGAGAGATTGCGTTCTGATGTGTGGCTTCATCACACAGAGTTCCACCATTCCCTACTTGGAGCAGTTTGCTAACACTGTTGTCGTGGAGTCTGCAAAGTGATATTTGGGAGCCCTTAGGGGCCCAGGGTGAAAAAGGAAATTTCCTCACATAAAAACGAGAGAGAAGCTTTCTGAGAGATTGCCCTCCGATGTGTGACTTCATCACACAGAGTTCCACCCTTCTCTTCTTGGAACAGCTTTCTAACACTGTTGTCGTGGATTTTGCAAAGTGATATTTGGGAGCTCATTGAGGCCTATGGTGAAAAAGGAAATATCCTCAGAGAAAAACTGGCAAGAAGCTTTCTGAAAAACTGCATTGCCATGTGTGAATGCAACTCACAGAGATATACCTTTCTCTTCCGTGATCAGTTTGTTAACACAGTTTTCTGGAAATATGCATTTAGATTCTTCATAGCGCAATGAAGCTTACGGTGAGAAAGGAAATATCCTCAGATGAAAACTATAAAGAATCTTTCCTAGAAACTTCTTGGTGATGTGTGAATTCATCTCACAGTGTTACACTTATGTTTCGTGGAGGAGTCCATTAACACTGTCTTTGGGGAACCTGAGAAGGGCTTCTTTGGATCGCATTGAGTCCTATGCTGATAAAGGAAATTTCCTCATTTCACAACGTGAAAGAAGCTTTTTGAGAAACTTCCTTCTGATCAGTGAGTTCATCTATCAGACTTACAACTTCGACCTCAGGAAGCAGTTTGCTAACACTATTTTCGTGGAAACTACAAAGTGATATTTAGGAGCCCCCAGGGGCCCATGGTGAATAAGGAAATATCCTCACATAATAACTAGAGAGAAGGTTTCTAAGAGATTACTTACTTATGTGTGACTACATCACACAGAGTTCCACCCTTCCCTTCTTGGAACGGTTTGCTAACACTGTTGTCATGGATTCTGCAAAGTGATATTTGGGAGCTCATTGAGGTAAATGGTGAAAAAGAAAATATCCTCAGATTAAAACTGGAAAGAAGCCTTCTGAAAAACTGCATTGCCATGTGTGAATGCCAGTCACAGAGTGACACGTTTCTCTTCAGTGATTAGTTTGTTCACACAGTTTTCTCGAAACCTGTAATTGGATACTTCACAGCAAAGGAAGCTGTTGGTGACAAAGGAAATTTTCACATGAAAACGAGAAAAAGGTTTCTTAGAATCTTCTTGGTGATGTGTGAATTCATCTCACAGAGTTACAATTACGTTTCGTGGAGCAGTCCACTAACACTGTCTTTGAGGAACCTGAGAAGGGCTTCTTTGGATTGCATTGAGGCCTACGCTGATAAAGGAAATTTCATCAGTTCAAAACGTGAAAGAAGCCTTCTGAGAAACTTCTTTATCATCAGTGAGTTCGTCTCACAGACTTACAACTTAGACCTCAGGAAGCAGTTTGCTAACAATCTTTTCGTGGAAACTGCAATGTGATATTTGGGAGCCCATCGGGACCCATGGTGAAAAAGGAAATATCCTCACATAATAACTAGAGAGAAGCTTTCTGAGAGATTGCTTTCTGATGTGTGACTTCATCACAGAGAGTTCCTCCCTTCCCTCCTTGGAAAAGTTTGCTATCACTGTTGTCGTGCATTCTGCAAAGTGATGTTTGGAGCTCATTGAGGGCTATGGTGAAAAAGGAAATATCCTCAGATTAAAACTGGAAAGAAGCCTTCTGAGAAACTGCATTGCCATGTGTGAATGCAACTCCCAGAGTTACACTTTTCTCTTCAGTGATCGGTTTGTTAACACAGTTTTTTGGAAATCTGAAATGAGATACTTCATAGGGCAATGAAGCTTACGGTGACAAAGGAAATATCCTGAGATCAAAACTAGAAAGAAGGTTCCTTAGAAACTTCTTGGTGATGTGTGAATTCATCTCACAGAGTTACACTTATGTTTCGTGGAGCAGTCCATTAACACTGTCTTTGAGGAACCTGAGAAGGGCTTCTTTGGATCACATTGAGGCCTACGCTGTTAAAGGAAATTTCATCAGTTCACAACGTGAAAGAAGCTTTCCGAGAAACTTCGTTCTGATCAGTGAGTTCATCTCACAGACTTACAACGTAGACCTCAGGAAGCAGTTTGCTAACACTCTTTTTGTGGAAACTGCAAAGTGATATTTGGGAGCCCTTAGGGGCCAATGGTGAAAAAGGAAATATTCTCACCTAATAACTAGAGAGAAGCTTTCTGAGAGATTGCTTTCTGATGTGTGACTTCATCACACAGAGTTCCACCCTTCCCCTCTTGGAACTGTTTACTAACACTGTTGTCGTGGATTCTGCAAAGTGATAATTGGGAGCTCTTTGAGGGCTATGGTGAAAAAGGAAATATCCTCAGATTAAAACTGCAAAGCAGCCTTCTGAGAAACTGCATTGCCATGTGTGAATGCAACTCACAGAGTTACACGTTTCTCTTCAGTGATCAGTTTGTTAACACAGTTTTCTGGAAATCTGCAATTAGATACTTCATAGCGCAGTGAAGCTTACGGTGACAAAGGAAATATCGTCAGATGAAAACTGGAAAGAAGCTTTCTTAGAGACTTCGTGGTGATGTTTGAATTCATCTAACAGAGTTTCACTTATGTGTCGTGGAGCAGAGTTCATCTCACAGAGTTAAAACTTAGATCTCCGGAAGCAGTTTGGTAACAATCTTTTCGTGGAAACTGCAAAGTGATATTTGGGAGCCCATAGGGGCCCATGGTGAAAAAGGAAATATCCTCACATAACAACTAGAGAGAAGCTGTCTGAGAGATTGCCTTCTGATGTGTGACTTCATCACACAAAGTTCCACCCTTTCCTTCCTGGAAGAGTTTGCTAACACTATTGTCTTGGATTCTGCAAAGTGATATTTGGGAGCCCATAGGGGCCCATGGTGAAAAAGGAAGTATTCTCACATAATAACTAGATGGAAGCTTTCTGAGAGATTGCTTTCCGATGTGTGACTTCATCACACAGACTTCCACGCTTCCCCTCTTGGAACAGTTTGCTAACTCTGTTGTCGTGTTTTCTGAAAAGTGATATTTGGGAGCTCATTGAGGGCTATGGTGAAAAATGAAATATCCTCAGACTAAAACTGAAAAGAAGCCTCCTGAGAAACTGCATTGCCATGTGTGAATGCAACTCACAGAGTTACACGTTTCTCTTCAGTGATCTCTTTGTTAACACACTTTTCTGGAAATCTGAAATTAGATACTTCCTAGCGCAATGAAGCTTACGGTGACAAAGGAAATATCCTCAGATGAAAACTAGAAAGAAGCTTTCTTAGAAACTTCTTGGTGATGTGTGAATTCATCTCAGAAAGTTACACTTATGTTTCGTGGAGCAGTCCTTTAACACTGTCTTTGGGGAACCTCAGAAGTGCTTCTTTGGATAGCATTGACCCTATGCTGATAAAGGAAATTTCATCCGTTCAAAAAGTGAAAGAAGCATTCTGAGAAACTTCTACCTGATCAGTGATTTCATCTCACAGACTTACAACTTAGACCTCAGGAAGCAGTTTCCTAACACTCTTTTCGTGAAACTGCAAACTGATATTTGGGTGCCCATAGGGGCCCATGGTGAAAAAAGAAATAATCTCACATAATAACTAGAGGGAAGCTTTCTGAGAGATTACTTTCTGAAGTTTGACTTCATCACACAGATTTCCACCCTTTCCTTCTTGGACCAGTTTGCTAACACTGTTGTCGTGGATTCTGCAAAGTGATATTTAGGAGCTCATTGAGGGCTATGGTGAAAAAGGAAATATTCTCAGATTAAAACTAGAAAGAAGCCTTCTGAGAAACTGCATTGCCATGTGTGAATGCAACTCACAGAGTTACACGTTTCTCTTCCGTGATAAGTTTGTTAACACAGTTTTCTGGAAATCTGCAATTAGATACTTCATAGCACCATGAAGCTTACGGTGACAAAGGAAATATCCTCACATGGAAACTAGAAAGAAGCTTTCGTAGAAACTCTTTGGTGATGTGTGAATTCATCTCACAGACTTACACTTATGTTTCGTGTAGCAGTTCATTAACACTGTCTTTGAGGAACCTGAGAAGGGCTTCTTTGGATCGCATTGAGGCCTACGCTGATAAAGGAAATTTCCACAGCTTACTATGTGAAAGAAGTTTTCTGAGAAACTTCCTTCTGATTAGTGAGTTCATCTCACAGACTTACAACTTATTATTATGTGAGGATATTTCCTTTTTCACCATTGGCCCCCCTTGGCTCCCAAATATCACTTTGCAGTTTCCACGAAAAGAGTGTTAGCACACTACTTCCCGAGGTCTATGTGGTAAGTCTGTGAGATGAACTCACTGATCAGAAAGAAGTTTCTCAGGAAGCTTCTTTCACGTTTTGAACTGATGAAATTTCCTTTATCTGTGTAGGCCTCAATGCAATCCAAAAAGCCCTTCTCAGGTTCCTCAAAAGCAGTGTTAATGGACAGCTCCAGGATACATAAGTGTAACTCTGTGAGATGAATTCACACATCACCAAGAAGTCTCTAGGTAAGCTTCTTTCTACTTTTCATCTGAGGATATTTCCTTTGACACCATAAGCTTCATTGCGCTGTGAAGTATCTAATTGCAGATTTCCAGAAAATTGTGTTAACAAACTGATCACTGAAGAGAAACGTGTAAGTCTGTGAGTTGCATTCACTCATGGCAATGCAGTTTCTAAAAAGGCTTCTTTTCAGTTTTAAAATGAGAATATTTCCTTTTTCACCATAGCCCTCAATGAGCTCCCAAAGATCACTTTGCACAATCCACGACAACAGTGTTAGCAAACAGCTCCAAGAAGGGAAGGGTGGAACTCTGTGTGATGAAGTCTCATATCCAAGAGCAATCTCTCAGAAAGCTTGTCTCTAGTTATTATGTGAGGATACTTCCTTTTTCACCCTGGGCCTCTATGGGCTCCCAAATATCACTTTGCAGAATCCACTACAACAGTGTTAGCAAACTGTTCCAAGAAGGGAAGAGAGGAACCCTGTGTGCTGAAGTCACATATCAGAAAGCAATATCTCAGAAAGCTTCTCTCTACTTATTATGTGAGGATATTTTCTATTTCACCATGGGCCCCTATGGGTTTCCAAATACCACTTTGCAGTTTCCACGAAAAGAGTGTTAGCAAACTGCTTACTGAGGTCTACGTTGTAAGTGTGTGCGATGAACTCACTCATCAGAAAGAAGTTTCTCAGAAAGCTTCTTTCACGTTTTGAGCTGTGGAAATTTCCTTTATCAGCGTAGGCCTCAATGCGATCCAAAGAAGCACTTCTCAGGTTCCTCAAAGACAGTGTTAATGGACTGCTCCACGAAACATAAGTGTAACTCTGTGAGATGAATTCACAAATCAACAAGAAGTTTCTAAGAAAGCTTCTTTCTAGTTTTCATCTGAGGATATTTCCTTTGTCACCGTAAGCTTCATTGTGCTATGAAGTTTCTATTTGCAGATTTACAAAAGCTGTGTTAACAAACTGATCACTGAAGAGAAATGTGTAACTCTGTGAGCAATGCAGTTTCTCAGAAGGCTTCTTTCCAATTTTAATCTGAGGATATTTCCTTTCTCACCATAGCAATCAATGTATTTCCTTTCTCACCATAGCCCTCAATGAGCTTCCAAATATCACTTTGCAGAATCCATGACGACACTATTAACAAACTGTTCCAGGAAGGGAAGGGTGGAACTCTGTGTGTTGAAGTCACACATCAGAAAGCAGTCTCTCAGAAAGCTTCTCTCTAGTCCTTATGTGAGGACACTTCTTTTTTCACCAAGGGCCCCTATGGGCTCAAAATATCACTTTGTAGAAACCACGACAACAGTGTTAGCAAACTGTTCCAATCCGGGAAGTGTGGAATTCTGTGAGATGAAGTCACACATCAGAAAGCAATCTCTCAGAAAGCTTCTCTCTAGTTATTATGTGAGGTTATTTCCCTTTTCATCATCGGCCCCTACGGGCTCCAAATATCACTTTGCGGTTCGCATGAAGAGTGTTAGCAAACTGCTTCCTGAGGTCTAAGTTGTAAGTCTGTGAGATGAACTCACTGATCAGAAAGAAGTTTCTCAAAAATTTTCACGTTTTGAACTGATGAAACATCCTTTATCAGCGAAGACCTCAATGAGATCCAAAGAAGCCCTTCTATGGTTCCTCAAAGACAGTTTTAATGGACTGCTCCACGAAACATAAGTGTAACTCTGTGAGATGAATTCACACATCACCAAGAAGTTTCTAGAAATCTTCTTTCTAGTTTTCATCTAAGGATATTTCCTTTTTCACGGTAAGCTACATTGCGCTATGAAGTATCTAATTGCAGATTTCCGGAAAACTGTGTTAACACACTGATCACTGAAGAGAAATGTGTAACTCTGTGAGTTGCATTCACACATGGCAATGCCCTTTCTCAGAAGGGTTCTTTCCAGTTTTAATCTGAGGATATTTCCCTTTTCACCATAGCCCTCAATGAGATCCGAAATATCACTTTACAAAATCCACGACAACAGTGTTATCAAACTGTTCCAAGATGGGAAGGGTGGAACTCTGAGTGTTTAAGTCACATATCACAAAGCAATCTCTCATAAAGCTACTCTCTAGTTATTATTAGGATACTGCCTTTTTCACCCTGGGTCCCAATGGGCTCCCAAATATCACTTTGCAGAATCCACGACAACAATGTTAGCAAACTGTTCCAAGAAGGGAAGGGTGGAACTCTGTGTGATGAAGTCACACATCAGAAAGCAATCCTTCAGAAAGCTTCTCTCTAGTTATTATGTGAGGATAATTCCTTTTTCACCATGGACCCCTATGGGCTCCGAAATATCACTTTGCAGTTTCCACGAAAAGAGTGTTAGCAAACTGCTTCCTGAGGCCTAAGTTGTAAGTCTGTGAGATGAACTCATTGATCAGAAAGAAGTTTCTCATAAAGCTTATTCATGTGTTGAAGTGATGAAATTTCATTTATCAGCGAAGGCCTCAATGCGATCCAAAGAAGCCCTTCTCAGGTTTCTCAAAGACAGTGTTCATGGACTGCTCCACGAAACATAAGTGTAACTCTTTGAGGTGAATTCACATATCACCAAGAAGTATCTAAGAAAGCTTCTTCCTAGTTGTCACCTGAGGATATTTCCTTTGTCACCGTAAGCTTCATTGCGCTATGAAGTATCTAATTGCAGATTTCCAGAAAACTGTGTTAACAAACTGATCACTGAAGAGAAACGTGTAACTCTGTGAGCTGCATTCACACATGGCAATGCAGTTTCTCAGAAGACTTCTTTCCCGGTTCAATCTGAGTATATTTCCTGTTTCACCGTAGCCCTCAATGAGCTCCCAAATATCACTTTGCAGAATCCTCGACAACAGTGTTAGCAAACTCTTCCAAGGAGGGAAGGGTGGAACTCTGTATGATGAAGTCACATATCAGAAAGCAATCTGTCAGAACGCGTCTCTCTATTTCTTATGTGAGGATACTTCTTTTTTCACCATGGGCCCCCATGGGCTTCCACATATCACTTTGCAGGATCCACGACAACAGTGTTAGCAAACTGTTCCAAAAAGGGAAGGGTGGAATTCTGTGTGATGAAGGCACATTTCGGAAAGCAGTCTCTCACAAAGCTTCTCTCTAGTTCTTATGTGAGGTTACTAGTTTTTTCACCATGGGCCCCTATGGGCTCCAAATATCACTTTGCAGAATCCACACCAACAATGTTAGCAAAGTGTTCCAAGAAGGGATGTGTGGAACTCTGGGTGATGAAGTCACACATCAGAAAGCAATCTCTCAGAAAGCTTTTCTCTAGTTATTACGTGAGGATATTTCCTTTTTCACCATGGGCCCTTGAGGGCTCCCAAAAATCAATTTGCAGAATCCAAGACAGCAGTCTTAGCAAACTGCTCCAAGAAGGGAAGGGTGGAATTGTGTGGGATGAAGTCACACATAAGAAAGCAATCTCTCAGAAAGCTTCTCTCTAGTTATTATGTGAGGTTATTTCCTTTTTCACCATGGGCCCCTATGGGCTACCAAATATCACTTTGCAGATTCCACGAAAAGAGTGTTAGCAAACTGCTTCTTGAGGCAGAGCTTGTAACTCTGTGAGATGAATTCACAGATCAGAAAGAAGTTTCTCAGAAAGCTTCTTTCACGTTTTGAACGGATGAAATTTCCTTTATCAGCGTAGGCCTCAATGCGATCCAAAGAAGCCCTTCTCAGGTTCCTCAAAGACAGTGTTAATGGACTCTTCCACAAAACATAAGTGGAACACTGTGAGATGAATTCACACATCACCAAGAAGTTTCGAAGAAAGCTTCTTTCTAGTTTTCATCTGAGGATATTTCCTTTGTCACCGTAAGCTTCATTTGGCTATGAAGTATCTAATTGCAGATTTCCAGAAAACTGTGTTAACAAACTGAAACGTGTAACTCTTTTCGTGTTACACGAAACGTGTAACTCTGTGAGTTGCATTCACACATGGCAATGCAGTTTCTCAGAAGGCTTCTTTCCAGTTTTAATCTGAGGGTATTTCCTTTTTCACCATAGCCCTCAATGAGCTCCCAATATCACTTTGCAGAATCCACGACAACAGTCTTAGCAAACTGTTCCGAGAAGGGAAGGGTGCAACTCTGTGTGGTGAAGTCACACATCAGAAAGCAATCTCTCAGAAAGCTTCTCTTTAGTTATTATGTGTGGATATTTCCTTTTCCGTCATTGGCCCCTTTGGGTTCCCAAATACCACTTTGCAGTTTCCACGAAAAGAGTGTTAGGAAACTGCTTCCTGAGATCTAAGTTTTATGTCTGTGAGATGAACTCACTGACCAGAAAGGAGTTTCTCAGAGAGCTTCTTCCACGTTTTGAACTGATGAAATTTCCTTAATCAGCGTAGGCCTCAATGCAATCCAAAGAATCCCTTCTCAGGTTCCTGAAAGATAGTGTTAATGCACTGCTCCAAGAAACATACGTGAAACTCTGTGACATGAATTCACACATCACCAAGAAGTTTCTACGAAAGCTTCTTTCTAGTTTTCATCTGAGGATATTTGCTTTGTCACCGTGTCACTGGGCTATGAAATATCTAATTGCAGATTTCCAAAATACTGTGTTAGCAAACTGATCACTGAAGAGAAGCGTTTAACCCTGTGAGTTGCATTCACACATGGCAATGCAGCTTCTCAGAAGGCTTCTTTCCAGTATTAATCTGAGGATGTTTCCTTTTTCACCATAGCCCTCAATGAGCTCCCAAATATCACTTTGCAGAATCCACGACAATAGTGTTAGCAAACTGTTCCACGAAGGGAAGGGTGGAACTCTGTGTGATGAAGTCACGTATCAGAAAGCAATCTTTCAGAACGCTTCTCTCTAGTTCTTATGTGAGGATACTTCTTTTTTCACCGTAGCCCGCAATGAGCTCCCAATTATCACTTTGCAGAATCCAAGACAAAAGTGGTAGCAAACTCTTCCAAGAAGAGAAGGGTGGAACTCTGTGTGATGAAGTCACATATCCGAAAGCAATCTCTCAGAAAGCTTCTCTCTAGTTTTTATGTGAGGATACTTCCTTTTTCACCATGGGCCCCTATGGGCTCCCAAATATAACTTTGCCCTATCCACGAAAAGAGTGTTAGCAAACTACTTCTTGAGGTCTAAGTTGTAAGGCTGTGAGATGAACTCACTGATCAGAAAGGAGTTTCTCAGAAAGCTTCTTTCACGTTTTGAACTGATGAAATTTCCTTTATCAGCATAGGCCTGAATGCCATCTAAAAAGCCCTTCTCAGGTTCCTCAAGACAGTGTTAATGGACTGCTCCACGAAACATTAGTGTAACTCTGTGAGATGAATTCACACATCACCAAGAAGTTTCTAAGAAAGCTTCTTTCTAGATTTCATCTGAGGATATTTCCTTTGTCACCGTAAGCTTCATTGCGCCATGAAGTATCTAATTGCAGATTTCCAGAAAACTGTGTTAACAAACTGATCACTGAAGAGAAACGTGTAACTCTGTGAGTTGCCTTCACACATGGCAATGCAGTTTCTCAGAAGGCTTCTTTCCAGTTTTAATCTGAGGATATTTCCATTTTCACCATAGCCCTCAATGAGCTCCCAAATATCACTTCACAGAATCCACGACAACAGTGTTAGCAAACTCTTCCAAAAAGGGAAACTTGGAACTCTGTGTGATGAAGGCACATATCGGAAAGCAATCTCTCAGAAAGCTTCTCTCTAGTTCTTATGTGAGGTTACTTGTTTTTCACCATGGGCCCCTATGGGCTCCCAAATATCACTTTGCAGAATCCACACCAACAATGCTGGCAAACTGTTCCAAGAAGGGAAGGGTGGAACTCTGTGTGATGAAGTCACACATCAGAAAGCAATCTCTCAGAAAGCTTCTCTCTTGTTATTATGTTATTATATTTCCTTTTTCACCATGGGCCCCTATGGGATCCCAAAAATCACTTGGCAGTATCCATGACAGCAGTGTTAGGAAACTGTTCCAAGAAGGGAAGGGTGGAACTGTGTGTCATGAAGTCACACATAAGTAAGCAATCTGTCAGAAAGCTTCTGTCTAGTTATTATGTGAGGATATTTTCTTTTTCACCATGGGCCCCTTTAGGCTCCCAAATAATACTTTGCAGTTTCCACGAAAAGAGTGTTAGCAACCTGCTTAATTAGGTCTAACCTGTAAGTCTGTGAGATGCACTCACTGATCAGAAAGAAGTTTCTCAGAAAGTTCTTTCACGTTTTGAACAGATGAAATTACCTTTATCAGCATAGGCCTCAATGCGATCCAAAGAAGCCCTTCCAGGTTCCCCAAACAGAGTGTTAATGGACTGCTCCATGAAACATAAGTGTAACCCTATGAGATGAATTCACACATCACCAAGAAGATCCTAAGAAAGGTTCTTTCTAGTTTTCATCTGAGGATATATCCTTTGTCACCGTAATCTTCATTGCGCTACGAAGTATCTAACTGCAGGTTTCCAGAAACTGTGATAACAAACTGATCTGTGAAGAGAAACGTGTAACTCTGTGAGTTGCATTCAGACATGGCAATGCAGTTTCTCGGAAGGCTTCTTCCCTGTTTTAATGTGAGGATATTTCCTTTTAACCATAGCCCTCAATGAGCTCCCAAATATCACTTTGCGGAATCCACGACAACAGTGTTAGCAAAGTGTTCCAAGAAGGGAAGGGTGGAACTCTGTGTGATGAAGTCACACATCAGAAAGCAATCTCTCCGAATGCTTCTCTCTAGTTCTTTTGTGAGGATATTTCCATTTTCACCGTGGGCCCCTGTTGGCTCCCAAATATCTCTTTGCAGGTTCCACGAAAAGAGTGTTAGCAAACTCCTTCCTGAGGTCTAAGTTGTAAGTCTGTGAGAAGAACTCACTGATCAGAAAGAAGTTTCTCAGAAAGTTTCTTTCACGTTTTGAGCTGATGAAAATTTCCTTAATAAGCGTCTGCCTCAATGCGATCCAAAGAAGCCCTTCTCAGGTTCCTCAAAGACAGTGTTAATGGACTGCTCCATGAAACATAAGTGTAACTCTGTGAGATGAATTCGCACATCACCAGGAAGTTTCTTAGAAAGTTTCTTTCTAGTTTTCATCTGAGAATATTTCCTTTTTCACCATAAGCTTCATTGCGCTATGAAGTATGTAATTGCAGATTTCCAGAATTCTGTGTTAATAAACTGATCACTGAAGAGAAACCTGTAACTCTGTGAGTTGCATTGACACATTGCAATGCAGTTACTCAGAACGCTTTTTCCGGTTTTAATCTTAGGATATTTCCTTTTTCACCAGAGCCCTCAATGAGCTCCCAAATAGAAATTTGCAGAATCCACGACAACAGTATTAGCAAACTCTTCCAAGAAGGGAAGGGTGGTACTCTCTGTGATGAAGTCATACATCAGAAAGCAATCTCTCAGAAAGTTTCTCTCTACTTATTATGTGAGGATATTTCCTTTTTCACCATAGCCCTCAATGAGCTCCCAAATATCACTTTGCAGAATCCACGACAACAGTGTTAGCAGACTGTTCCAGAAGGGAAGAGTGGAACTCTGTGTGATGAAGTCACATATCGGAAAGCAATCTCTCTGAAAGCTTCTCTCTCGTTATTATGTTAGGAGAATTCCTTTTTCACCATGGGTCCCTATGGGCTCCCAAATATCACTTTGCAGAATCCACGACAACAGTGTTAGCAAACTGCTCCAAGAAGGGAAGGGTGGAACTCTGTGTGATGAAGTCACTCATCAGAAAGCAGTCTCTCAGAAAGCTTCGCTATAGTTATTATGTGAGGATATTTCCTTTTTCACCATGGGCCCCTATGGGCTCCAAAATATCAGTTTGCACTTTCCACGAAAAGAGTGTTAGCAAACTGCTTCCTGAGGTCTAAATGATAAGTCTGTGAGATGAACTCACTGATCAGAAAGAAGTTTCTCAGAAAGTTTCTTTCACGTTTTGAACTGATGAAATTTCCTTTATGAGCGTATGCCTCAAAGCGATCCAAAGAAGCCCTTCTCAGGTTCCTAAAAGACAGTGTTAATGGACTGCTCCAATAAACATAAGTGTAACTCTGTGAGATGAATTTACACACCACCAAGAAATTTCTCAGAAAGCTTCTTTCTAGTTTACATATGAGGATATTTCCTTTCTCACGGTCAACTTCATTGCGCTATGAAGTATCTAATTGCGGATTTCCAGAGAACTGTGTTAAAAAACTGATCACTGAAGAGAAATGTGTAAGTCTGTGAGTTGAATTCACATATGGCAATGCATCTTCTCAGAAGGCTTCTTTCCAGTTTTAATCTGAGGATATTTCCTTTTTCACCATAGCCCTCAATGAGCTCCCAAATATCACTTGGCAGAATCCACGACAACAGTGTTAGCAAAGTGTTCCAAGAAGGGAAGGGTGGAACTCTGTGTGATGAAGTCACACATCAGAAAGCAATCTCTCAGAAAGATTCTCTCCAGTTATTATGTGAGGATATTTCCTTTTTCACCATGGGCCCCTATGGGCTCAAAAATATCACTTTGCACTTTCCAGGAAAAGAGTGTTAGCAAACCGCTTCCTGAGGTCTAAATTGTACGTCTGTGAGGTGAACTCACTGATCAGAAAGAAGTTTCTCAGAAAGCTTCATTCACGTTTTGAACTGATGAAATTTCCTTTATCAGCGTAGGCTTCTACGCAATCCAAAGAAGCCCTTCTCAGTTTTCTCAAAGACAATGTCAAAGGACTGCTCTATGAAACATAAGTGTAACTGTGTTAGATGAATTCACGCATCACCAAGAAGTTTCTAAGAAAGCTTCTTTCTAGTTTTCATCTGAGGATATTTCCTTTGTCACCGTAAGCTTCATTGCGCTTTGAAGTATCTAATTGCAGGTTTGCAGAAAACTGCGTTAACAACCTGATCACTGAAGAGAAACGTGTAACTCTGTGAGTTGTATACAAACATTTCAATGCAGTTTCTTAGAAGGCTTCTTTCCGGTTTTTATCTGAGGATATTACCTTTTTCAACAGGCCCTCAATAAGCTCCCAAATATCACTTTGCAGAACCCACGACAACAGTGTTAGCAAACTGTTCCAAGGAGCGAAGGGTGGTACTGTGTGTGATGAAGTCACACATCAGAAAGCAATCTCTCAGAAAGCTTCTCCCTAGTTTTCATGTGAGGATACTTCCTTTTTTAACCCTGCGCCTCTATGGGCTCCCAAATATCACTTTGCAGAAGCAACGACAACAGTGTTAGCAAACTGTTCCAAGAAGGGAACGGTGGAAACTCTGTGTGATGAAGTCACAAGTCAGAAAGCAATCTCTCAGAAAGATTCTCTCTAGTTATTATGTGAGGATATGTCCTTTTTCACCATGGTCCCCTATGGGCTCCCAAATATCACTTTGCAGTTTCCACGAAATGAGTGTTAGCAAACTGCTTCCTGAGGTCTACGTTGTAAGTCAGTGAGATGAACTCACTGATCAGAAAGCAGTTTTTCAGAAAGCTTCTTTCACGTTTCGTACTGATGAAATTTCCTTTATCAGCGTAGGGCTCACTGCGATCCAAAGAAACCCTTCTCAGGTTCCTCAAGGACAGTGTTAATGGACTGCTCCATGAAAAATAAGTGTAACTCTGTGAGATGAATTCACACATCACCACGAAGGTTCTCAGAAAGCTTCTTTCCAGTTTTCGTCTGAGGATATTTCCTTTGTCGCCGTAAGCTTCATGGAGCTATGAAGTATCAACGTGCAGATTTCCAGAAAACTGTGTTAACAAACTGATCACTGAAGAGAAACGTGTAACTCTGTGAGTTGCATTCACACATGGCAATCCAGATTCTCAAAAGGCTTCTTTCCAGTTTTAATCTGAGGATATTTCCTTTTTCACCATAGCCCTAAATGAGCTCCCAAATATCACTTTCCAGAATCCACGATAACAGTGTTAGCAAACTGTTCCAAGAAGGGAAGGGTGCAACTCTGTGTGACGTTGTCACATATCGGAAAGCAATCCCTCAGAAATATTCTCTCTAGTTTTTATGTGAGGATACTTCCTTTTTCACATTGGGCCCCAAAGAGCTCTCAAATATCACTTTACAGAATCCACGACAACAGTGTAAGCAAGCTGTCCCAAGAAGGGAAGGGTGGTACTCTGTGTGATGAACTCACACTTCAGAAAGCAATCTCTCAGAAAGCTTCTCTCTAGTTATTATGTGAGGATATTTCCTTTTTCACCTTTGGCCCCTATGGGCTCCCAAATATCACTTTGCAGTTTCCACGAAAAGAATGTTAGCAAACTGCTTACTGAGGTCTAAGGTGTAAGTCTGTGAGATGAACTCCCGGATCAGAAAGAACTTTCTCAGAAAGCTTCTTTCACCTTTGAACTGATGAAATTTCCTTTATCAGCGTCGGCCACAATGAGATCCAAAGAGCCCTTCTCAGGTTCCTCAAAGACAGTGTTAATGGAATGCTCCACGAAACATGAGTGTAACTCTGTGAGATGAATTCACACATCACCAAGAAGTTTCTATGAAAGCTTCTTTCTAATTTTCATCTGAGGTTAGTTCCTTTGTCACCGTCATCTTCATTGCGCTATTAAGTATCTAATTGCAGATTTCCAGAAAACTGTGTTAACAACCTTATCACTGAAGAGAAATGTGTAACTCTGTGAGTTGCACTCACACATGGCAATGCAGTTTCGCAGAAGGCTTCTTTCCAGTTTTAATCTGAGGATATTTCCTTTTTCACCACAGCCCTCAATGAGCTCCCAAATATCCCTTTGCAGAATCCACGACAACAGTGATAGCAAAGTGTTCCAAGAAGGGAAGGGTGGAATTCTATGTGATGAACTCACATATCAGAAAGCAATCTCTCAGAAAGCTTCTCTCTAGAGATTATGTGAGGATACTTCTTTTCTCACCATGGGCCCCTATGGGCTCCCAAATATCACTTCGCAGTATCCACGACAACAGTGTTAGCAAACTGTTCCAAGAAGGGAAGGGTGGAACTGTGTGTGATGAAGTCACACATCAGAAAGCAATCTCTCAGAAAGCTTCTCTCAAGTTATTATGTGAGGTTATTTGGTTTTCACAATGGGCCCCTACGGTCTCCCAATTATCACTTTGCAGTTTCCACGAAAAGAGTGCTAGCAAAATGCTTCCTGAGGTCTAAGTTGCAAGTCTGTGAGATGAATTCACACATCACCAAGAAGGTTCTCAGAAAGTTTCTTTCAGGTTTCATCTGAGGATATTTCCTTTGTCACCGTAAGCTTCATTGCGCTATGAAGTATCTAATTGCAGATTTCCGAAAAACTGTGTTATAAAACTGATCACTGAAGAGAAACGTGTAACTCGGTGAGTTACATTAACACATGGCAATGCAGTTTCTCAGAAGGCTTCTTTTCAGTTTAATCTGAGGGTATTTCCTTTTTTCACCATAGCTCTCAATGACCTCCCAAATATCACATTGCAGAATCAACGACAACAGTGTTAGTAAACTGTTCCAAGAAGGGAAGGGTGGAACTCTCTGTGATGAAGCCATATATCAGAAAGCAATCTCTCAGAAAACTTCTCTCTAATTTTTATGTGAGGATACTTCCTTTTTCACCATGGGCCCCTATGGGCTCCCAAATATCAATTTGCAGAATCCCCGAAAATAGTGTTAGCAAACTGCTTCCTGAGGTGTAAGTTGTTGGTCTGTGAGATAACCTCACTTATCAGACAGAAGATTTTCAGAAAGCTTCTTTCACGTTTTGAACCAGTGAAATTTCCTTTATCAGCGTAGGCCTCAATGCGAGCCAAAGAAGCCCTTCTCAGGGTCCTCAAAGACAGTGTTAATGGACTGCTCCATGAAACATAAGTGTAACTCTGTGCGATGAATTCACACATCACGAAAAAGTTTCTAAGAAAAGCTTCTTTCTAGTTTTCATCTGAGGATATTTCCTTTGTCACCGTAAGCTTCAGTGCGCTATGAAGTATCTAATTGCAGATTTCCAGAAAACATGTTAAAAAACTGATTACTGAGGAGACACGTGTAACTCGGGGAGTTGCACTCACACATGGCAATGCAGTTTCTCAGAAGGCTTCGTTCCAGTTTTAATCTGAGGATATTTGCTTTTTCACCATGGCACTCAATGAGCTCCCAAATATCACTTTGCAGAATCCACGACAACTGTGTTAGCAAACTCTTCCAGGAAGAGAAAGGTGGAACTCTGTGTGATGAAGACACACATCAGAAAGCAATCTCTCAGAAAGCTTCTCTGTAGTTATTATGTGAGGATACTTCCTTTTTCACCATGGGCCCCTAAGGGCTCCCAAATATCACTTTGCTGTTTCCACGAAAAGAGTGTTAGCACACTGATTCCTGAGGTCTAAGTTGTAATTCTGTGAGATGAACTGACTGATCAGAAAGAAGTTTCTCAGAAAGCTTCTGTCACGTTTTGAACTCATGAAATTTCCTTTATCACCGTCCACCTCAATGCGATCCAAAGAAGCCCTTTTCAGGTTCCTCAAGACAGTGTTAAAGGACTGCTCCAGGAAACATAAGTGTAACACTGTGAGATGAATTCACACATCACCAAGAAATTCTAAGACAGCTTCTTTCTAGTTTTCATCTGAGGATATTTTCTTTGTCACCGTAAGCTTCATTGCGCTATGAAGTATCTAATTGCAGATTTCAGAAAACTGTGTTAACAAAATGATCACTGAAGAGAAACGTGTAACTCTGTGAGTTGCATTCACACATGGCAATATAGCTTCTCAGAAGGCTTCTTTCAGTTATTATGTGAAGGAAATTTCATTTTTCACCATAGCCCTCAATGAGCTCCCAATATCACTTTGCAGGATCCACGGAAACAGTGTTATCAAACTGTTCCAAGAAGGGAATGGTGGAACTCTGTGTTGAAGTTACATATTCCGAAAGCAATCTCTCAGAAAGCTTCTCTCTAGGTTTTATGTGAGGATACTTCCTTTTTCACCATGGGCCCCTATGTTCTCCCAAATATCACTTTGCAGAATCCACGACAACAGTGTTACCAACTGTTCCAAGAAGGGAAGGGTGGAAGTCTATTTGATGAAGTTACACGTCAGAAGGAAATCTTCTCAGAAAGCTTCTCTCTAGTTATTATGTCAGGATACTTCCTTTTTCACCATGGGGCACTTATGGGCTCCCAATATCTCTTTGCAGAATCCACGACGTCAGTGTTAGCAAACTGTTACAAGAAGGGAAGGTTGGAACTCTGTGTGATGAAGTCACATATCCGAAAGCAAATTCTAAGAAAGCTAATCTCTAGTTTTATGTGAGGATCTGCATTGTTCACCATGGGCCCCTCTGGGCCTCCCAAATATCACTTTGCACAATCCAGGACATCAGTGTTGCAAAC
Organism: Rhinopithecus roxellana; assembly: GCF_007565055.1. Taxonomy (NCBI): domain Eukaryota; kingdom Metazoa; phylum Chordata; class Mammalia; order Primates; family Cercopithecidae; genus Rhinopithecus; species Rhinopithecus roxellana. The sequence continues at coordinate 36,394 of NW_022144657.1, forward strand.
GGTTTCCAAGAAGGGAAGGAGGGAACTCTGTGTGATGAAGTCACATAGCGCAAAAGCAAATCTCTGAGAAACTTCTCTCTATTTATTATGTGAATATACTTCCTTTAACGATGGGACCTATGGGCTCCCAAATATCACTTTGCAGAATCCACGACAACAGTGTTAGTAATCTGCTCCAAGAAGGGAAGGGTGGAAACTCTGTGTGATGAAGTCACACATCAGAAAGCAATTTCTCAGAAAGCTTCTGTCTAGTTATTATGTGAGGATATTTCCTTTTTCACACATGGGCCCCTATGGGCTCCCAAATATCACATTGCAGTTTCTACAACAAGAGTGTTAGCAAACTGATTCATGACGTCTAAGTTGTAAGTCTGTGAGATGAACTTGCTGATCAGAAAGAAGTTACCTAGAAAGCTTTTTTCACGTTTTGAACTGATGAAATTTCCTTTATCAGTGTAGGCTTCAATGCAATCCAAAGAAGCCCTTCTCAGGTTCCTCAAAGACAGTGTTAATGGACTGCTCCACGAAACATAATGTGTAACTCTGTGAGATGAATTCACACATCTTCTAGAAGTTTCTAAGAACGTTTCTTTCTAGTTTTCATTTGAGGATGTTTCCTATGTCAACGTAAGCTTCATTGCGCTATGAAATGTCTAATTGCAGATTTCCAGAAAACTGTGTTATCAAACTGATCACTGAAGAGAAACGTGTAACTCTGTAAGTTGCATTCACACAGGGCAATGCAGTTTCTCAGAAGGCTTCTTTCCAGTTTCAATCTCAGGTTATATCCTTTTTCACCATAGGCCTCAATGAGCTCCCAAATATCACTTTGCAGAATCCACGACAACAGTGTTAGAAAACTATTCCAAGAAGGGAAGGGTGGAACTCTGTGTGATGAAATCACACATCAGAAAGTAATCTCTCAGAAAGCTTCTCTCTAGTTATGCTGTGAGGATACTTCCTTTTACACCCTGGGCAAATGTGGGCTCCCAAATATCACTTCACAGAATGCATGCCAACAGTGTTAGCAAAGTGTTCCAACAAGGGAAGGGTGGAAATCTGTGTGATGGAGTCTCATATCGGAAAGCAATCTCTCAGAAAGCTTCTCTCTAGTTCTCATGTGAGAATACTTCTTTTTTCACCATGGGCCCTTATGGGCTCTCAAATATCACTTTGCAGAATGCACGCCATCAGTTTTAGCAAACTGTTCCAAGAAGGGTAGTGTGGGACACTGTGTGTCGAAGTCACACATCAGAAAGCAATCTCTCAGAATGCTTCTCTCTAGTTATTATGTGAGGATATTTCATTTTTCACCATGGGCCCCTATGGGCTCCCAAATATCACTTTGCAGTTTCCAGGAAAACAGTGTTAGCAAACTGCTTCCAGAGGTCTAATTTGTAAGTCTGTGAGATGAACTCACTGATCAGAAAGAAGTTTCTCAGAAAGCTTCTTTCACGTTTTTTGTGATGAAATTTCCTTTATCAGCGTAGGCCTCAATGCGATCAAAAGTAGCCCTTCTCAGGTGCCTCCCAGACAGTGTTAATGGACTGCTCCACTAAAAAAAAGTGTAACTCTGTGAGATGAATTCACACATCACCAAGAAGTTTCTAAGAATGCCTCTTTCTAATTTTCATCTGAGGATATTTCCTTTCTCACCGTAAGCTTCATTGCACTATGAAGTATCTAATTGCAGATTTCCAGAAAACTGTGTAAACAAACTGATCACTGAAGAGAAACGTGTAACTCTGTGAGTTGCATTCACACATGGCAATATAGCTTCTCAGAAGGCTTCTTTCCAGTTTTTATCTGAGGATATTTACTTCTTAACCATAGCCGTCAATGAGCTCCCTAATATCACTACCAGAATCCACGAAAAGTGTTACCAAACTGTTCCAAGAAGGGAATGGTGGAACTCTGTGTTGAAGTTACATATCCGAAAGCAATCTCTCAGAAAGCTTCTCTTTAGGTTTTATGTGAGGATACTTCCTTTTTCACCATGGGCTCCTATGTTCTCCCAAATATCACTTTGCAGAATCCACGACAACAGTGTTAGCAAACTGTTCCAAGAAGGGAAGGGTGGAACTCGGTGTGATGAAGTCACACATCAGAAAGCAATCTCTCAGAAAGCTTCTCACTAGTTATTATGTGTGGATATTTCCTTTTTCACCATGGGTCCCTATGGGCTCCCAAATATAACTTTGCAGTTTACACGAAAAGAGTGTTAGCAAACTGCTTAATGAGGTCTAAGTGGTAAGTCTGTTGGATGAACTCACTGATCAGAAAGAAGATTCTCAGAAAGCTTCTTCACGTTTTGAACTGATGAAATTTCGTTTATCAGCGTAGGCCTCAATGTGATCCAAAGAAGCCCTTCTCAGGTTCCTCAAAGACAGTGTGAATGGACTGCTCCACGAAACATAACTGTACCTCTGTGAGATGAATTCACACATCACCAAGAAATTTCTAAGAAAGCTTCTTTCTACTTTTCATCTGAGGATATTTCCTTTGTCACCCTAAGCTTCATTGCGCTATGAAGGATCTAATTGAACATTTCCAGAAAACTGTGTTAACAAACTGATCACTGAAGAGAAACGTGTAACTCTGTGAGTTGCATTCACACATGGCAATGCAGTTTCTCAGAAGGCTTCTTTTTAGTTTTAATCTGAGGATATTTCCTTTTTCACCATAGCCCTCAATGAGCACCCAAATATCACTTTGCAGAATCCACGACAACAGTGTTATCAAACTGTTTCAAGAAGGGATGGGTGGAACTCAGTTTTCTGGAAATCTGCAATTAGACATTTCATAGCACAATGAAGCTTACGGTGAGAAAGGAAATATCCTCAGATGAAAATTAGAAAGAGGCATTCTTAGAAACTTCTTGGTGATGTGTGAATTCATTTCACAGAGGTAAACTTATGTTTCGTGGAGCAGTCCATTAACACTGACTTTGAGGAACCTGAGAAGGGCTTCTTTGGATCGCATTGAGGCCTACGCTCATAAAGGGAATTTAATCATTTCAAAACGTGAAAGAAGCTTTCTGAGAATCTTCTTTCTGATCAGTGACTTCTTCTCACAGACTTACAACTTAGACCCCAGGAGGCAGCTTGCTAACACTCTTTTCGTGGAAACGGCAAAGTGATATTTAGTTGTCCTAAGAGGCCTATGGTGAAAAACGAAATATCCTCACATAATAACTAGAGAGAAGCTTTCTGAGAGATTGCTTTCCGATGTGTGACTTCATCACACAGAGTTCCACCCTTCCCTTCTTGGAACCGTTTGCTAACACTGTTGTCGTGGATTCTGCAAAGTCATATTTGGGAGCCTTAGGGGCCCATGGTGAAAAAGGGACTATCCTCACATAAAAACTAGAGTGAAGCTTTTTGAGAGATTGCTTTCTGATATGTGACTTCATCACACAGAGTTCCATCCTTCCCTTCTTGGAACAGTTTGCTAACACTGTTGTCGTGGATTCTGCATAGTGATATTTCGGAGATCTTTGAGGGATATGGTGAAAATGGAAATATCCTCAGATTAAAACTGGAAAGAAGCCTTCTGGGAAACTGCATTGCCATGTGTGAACGTAACTCACAGATTGACAGGTTTCTCTTCAGTGATCAGTTTGTTAACACAGTTTTCTGGAAATCTGCAATTAGGTACTTCATAGCGCAATGAAGCTTACGGTGACAAAGGAAATATCCTCAGACGAAAACTAGAAAGAAGTTTTCTGAGAAACTTCTTGGTGATGTGTGAATTCATCTCACAGAGTTCCACTTATGTTTCGTGGAGCAGTCCATTTACACTGTCTTTGAGGTACCTGAGAAGGGGTTCTTTGATCGCATTGAGGCCTACGCTGATAAAGGAAATTTCATCAGTTCAAAACGTGAATCTTTCTGAGAAACTTATTTCTGATCAGTGAGTTCATCTCACAGACTTACACCTTAGACCTCAGGAAGCAGTTTGCTAACACTCTTTTCGTGGAAACTCCAAAGTGATATTTGGGAGCCCTTAGGGGCCCATGCTGAAAAAGGAAATATCCTCACATTATAAGTAGAGAGAAGCTTGCTGATAGATTGCTTTCGGATGTGTGACTTCATCACACAGAGTACTACCCTTCCCTTCTTGGAACAGTTTGTTCACACTGTTGTCGTGAATTCTGCAAAATGATATTTGGGAGCCCATAGGGGCCCATGGTGGAAAAGGAAGTATTCTCACGTAATAAATAGAGAGAAGCTTTCTGAGAGATTGCCATCTGAGGTGTGAGTTCATCATAG
>NW_022144658.1:0-34406 GCF_007565055.1 Rhinopithecus roxellana
ATTTATAGCACTAAATGCCCACAGAGAAAGCAGGAAAGATCTAAAATTGACACTCTAACATCACAATTAAAAGAACTAGAGAGGCAAGAGCAATCACATTCAAAAGCTGCAGAAGGCAAGAAATAACTAAGATCAGAGCAGAACTGAAGAGATAGAGACACAAAAACCCTCCAAAAATCAATGAACCAGGAGTTGTTTTTTGAAAAGATCAACAAAATTGACAGACCCTAGCAAGGCTAATAAAGAAAAAAAAGAGAGAGGAATCAAATAGTGCAATAAAAAATGATAAGGGGATATCACCACTGACCCCACAGAAATACAAACTACCATCAGAGAATACTATAAACATGCCTCTACGCAAAATACTAGAAAATCTAGAAGAAATGGATAATTTCCTGGACACTTACACTCTCCCAGGCTAAACCAGGAAGAAGTTGAATCCCTGAATAGACCAATAGCAGGCTCTGAAATTGAGGCAACAATTAAAGCCTACCCACCAAAAAAAGTCCAGGACCAGATGGATTCACACGTGATTCTACCAGAGGTACAAGGGAGCTGGTACCTTCCTTCTGAAATTTCCAATCAATAGAAAAAGAGGGAATCCTCCCAACTCAATTTATGAGGCCAACATCATCCTGATACCAAAGCCTGGCAGAGACAACACAAAAAAAGGAATTTTAGACCAATATCCCTGTGAACATTGATGCAAAAATCCTCAATAAAATACTGGCAAAACATTCAGCAGCACATCAAAAAGCTTATTCCACCATGATCAGTGGGCTTCATCCCTGGGATGCAGGCTGGTTCAACATTCGCAAATCACATAACGTAATCCAGCTATAAACAGAACCAAAGACAAGAACCACATGATTGTCTCATAGATGAGAAAAGGCTTTTGACAAAATTCAACAGCCCTTCATGCTAAAAACGCTCAATAAATTCGGTATTGATGGAACGTACCTCAAATATAAGAGGCTATTATGACAAACCCACAGCTAATATCATACTGAATGGGCAAAAACTGGAAAAATTCCTTTGAAAACTGGCACAAGACAGGGATGCCCTCTCTCACCACTCCTATTCAACTAGTGTGTTGGAGTTCTGGCTAGGGCAATCAGGCAAGAGAAAGAAATCAAGGGTATCCAGTTAGGAAAAGAAGAAGTCAAATTGTCCTGTTTGCAGATGACATGATTGTATATTTAGAAAAACCCCATGTCTCAGCCCAAAATCTCCTTAAGCTGATAAGCAACTTCAGCAAAGTCTCAGGATACAAAATTAATGTGCAAAATCACCAGCATTTTATACACCAGCAACAGACAGCAGAGAGCCAAATCAGGAATGAACTTCCATTCACATTGCTTCAAGAGAATAAAATACCTAGGAATCCAGCTTACAAGGGATGTAAAGGACCTCTTCAAGGAGAACTACAAACCACTGCTCAGTGAATCAAGAGGCACCAACAAATGGAAGAACATACCATGCTCATGGATAGGAAGAATCAATATCGTGAAAATGGCCATACTCCCCAAGGTTATTTATAGATTCAATGCCATCCCCATCAAGCTACCAATGACTTTCTTCACGAATTGGAAAAAAAACTGCTTTAAAGTTCTATGGAACCAAAAAAGAGCCCGCATTTCCAAGACAATCCTAGTCAAAAGGACAAAGCTGGAGGCGTCACGCTACCTGACTTCAAACTATACTACAAGGCTACAGTAACCAAAACACATGGTACTGGTACCAAAACAGAGTATAGACCATGGAACAGAACGTCCTCAGAAATAATACCACACATCTACAGCCATCTGATCTTTGACAAACCTGAGAGAAACAAGAAATGGGGAAGGATTCCCTATTTAATAAATGGTGCTGGGAAAATTGGCTAGCCATAAGTAGAAAGCTGAAACTGGTCCTTTCCTTACCCCTTATACGAAGATTAATTCAAGATGGATTAGAGACTTAAATGTTAGACCTAATACCATAAAAACCCTAGAAGAATCTAGGTATACCATTCAGGAACTAGGCATGGGCAAGGACTTCTGTCTAAAACACCAAAAGCAAGGCAGCAAAAGCCAAATTGACAATGGGATCTAATTAAACTAAAGAGCTTTTGCACAGCAAAAGAAAACTACCATCAGAGTGAACAGGCAACCTACAGAATGGGAGAAAATTTTTGCAACCTACTCATCTGACAAAGGGCTAATATCCAGAATCTACAAAGAACTCAAACAAATATACGAGAAAAAAACAAAACACCCCCTCAAAAAGTGGGGAAAGGTATGAACAGACATTTCTCAAAGAGATATTCATACAGCCAACAGACACATGAAAAAATGCTCATCATCACTGGCCATCAGAGAAATGCAAATCAAAACCACAAGATACCATCTCACACCAGTTAGAATGGCAATCATTAAGAAGTCGGAAACAACAGGTGTTGGAGAGGATGTGGAGAAATAGGAACACTTTTACACTGTTGGTGGGTTGTAAACTAGTTCAACCATTATGAAAACAGTATGGCAATTCCTCAAGGATCTAGAACTAGATGTACCATATGACCCAGCCATCCCACTACTGGGTATATACCCAAAGGATTATAAATTTATCTACTACAAAGCACATGTCACGTTGTTATTGCGGCCATATTCACAATAGCAAGACTTGGAATCAACCCAAATGTCCATCTGTGACAGACTGGATTAAGAATGTGGCACTATACACCATGGAATACTATGCAGCCATAAAAAAGGATGAGTTTGCGTCCTTTGTAGGGACTGGATGCAGCTGGAAACCATCATTCTTAGCAAACTATCACAAGAAGAGAAACCAAACACCGCATGTTCTCACTCATATGTGGGAACTGAACAATGAGATCACTTGGACCGGGAAGGGGAACATCACACACTGGGGTCTATCATGGGGAGGGGGGAGGGGGAGGAGGGAGGGGATTGCATTGGGGAGTTATACATGTATAAATGATGAATTGTGGGGCTGACGAGTTGATGGGTGCAGCACACCAACATGGCATAAGTATACATGTACAAAACCTGCACGTTATGCACATGTACCCTAGAACTTAAAGTATAAAAAAAAAAAAAAAAAAATAAAATGCAAAATTGTTCAAAAACGCAGAAAAAATCAATGATGTGAAAAGCTTCCTTTTAAAATAAATCAATAAAATAGTAACATCTCCAACAACGCTAACAAATATAAAGGACAAAGGACAAAAATGCCACTGTCAGGAATAAAATGGAAGCGATCACTAGAGATTCTACAGCCAATGACAAGATAACAGGGATATCAGAAAACTTGCACTATCAACTAGACAACTTCGTATAATGGCCCCTTTCCTCAAAAACCACCTGCTACTGAAACTCAAGATGATCCAAGCGACTTATAACCATCAAATATTTAAATTCAATTAAAATTGTCTCAAATATAAATCTTTAGACACAGATGTTTGATGGTTTTACTGATAATTCTACCAAACATTTTTAAAAGAATTATTACAAATTTTAATAATCTCTTCTCAGAAAACAGAAGATGAGGAAATATTGCCCACTCATGTTATAGGAGGCAGTATTACTGAAACACAAAAGTGCATTAAGGCAGCTTCCTGCCCCCACCATAAAGGAAACTACAGCAAAGAGCTGTCCAACAAATGTAGATGCAAAAATACTCAAAAATATTAGCGAACAAAATTCAAAAATGTACAAAATAATTAACACTTGACCAACTGAAATTTATTTCAGGATTTAGGCCTGGTTGAATATTGAATATCAAACACATGCAATTCACCATATCAAAAGTCAAAGAGCAAATTCTGATTATGTTAAGTAACAGGAGGAAAACATTAAAAAATCCAACACCAGCAGGCACAATGGCTCAAGCTCGTAACCCCAGCTTTTGGGAGGCTGAGGTGGGCATATCACCTGAGATCAGGAGCTTGCGACCAGCCGGCCAACATGGTGATGAACTGCATATCTACAAAATACAAAAATTAGCCAGGTGTGGTGGTGGGTGCCTGTAAGCCAGTCTACTCAGGAGGCTGAGGCAGGAGAATTGCTCAAACTGGAAGCAGAGGTTGCAGTGCAGGGCACTGAACTGCAGCCTGGGGGGAGAGAGTTTAAACCTTGTCCCCGCTGACAAAAAAAAAAAAATAAAATAAAAATAAAAAATAAAAAATAAAAAAAAACATCCAACACTCACTCATATTTAAAAAAAAACAAAAACAAAAACAAAAAAAAAACCTAAGAAAATTAGGAGTTGATGGTGAAAGTCTTCAATTTGTAAAGGAAATCTACAAAAAAGCCAGCAATGAACACTCTTGGTTTAGACTAAATTCTTTCCCCCTAAGATCAGGGACAAGGCAGGATTGTCTGTTTATACTCTTACTCAAACATGATCTGCAGTTCCACCAAGTCAATAAAGCAAACAAAAGGGAAATAAAGTCTATACATTGAAGTGAAAGAAATAAAATATGCTTCATTTGCGGCTGTATGATTGTCTGTATAGAAATTCAATACAAGTCTCCTCTCCAAAAATCCCAAAAAAAAAAACTCTACTACTAAACAAATGAATGAGTTTAGGTCACATGATGCAAGATCAACACACAAAAATCAAATATATTTCCATACATTATACACCATATGGTCTGTGCAGGACAAAAGGCTGAAAACTTTCAACTGACACTGCAGTATTTAGACAGATATTTTTCTTTTTTATTTTTTATTTTTTTTTTATTTTTTTTTATTATACTTTAAGTTCTAGGGTACATGTGCAAACGTGCAGGTTGTTACCTATGTATACTTATGCCATGTTGGTGTGCTGCACCATCAACTCGTCACGCACCCATCATTCATCATTTATATCATGTATAACTCCCCAATGCAATCCTCCTCATCCCCCTCCTGCTTTTATGTATCTGTTGGCTGCATAAATGTCATCTTTTGAGAAGTGTCTGTTCATAAACTTTGCCCACGCTTTGATGGGGTTGTTTTTTTTTTTCTTGTAAATTTGTTTAAATTCTTTGTAGATTCTGGATATTAGTTAGCCCTTTGTCAGATGGGTAGATTGCAAAAATTTTCTTCCATTCTGGTTGCCTGTTCACTCAGATGGTAGTTTCTTTTGCTGTGCAGAAGCTCTTTAGTTTAATTAGGTCCCATTTGTCTATTTTGACTTTTGTTGCCATTACTTTTAGTGTTTTAGTCATGAAGTCCTTGCCCATGTCTATGTCCTGAATAGTATTGCCTAGGTTTTCTTCTAGGGTTTTTATGGTTTTAGGTCTAACATTTAAGTGTTTAATTCATCTTGAATTAATTTTTGCATAAGGTGTAAGGAAGGGATCCAGTTTCAGCTTTCTGCATATGGCTAGCCAGTTTTCCCAGCACCATTTATTAAATAGGGTATCTTTTTCTCATTTCTTGTTTCTTTCATGTTTGTCACATATCAGATAGTTGTAGATGTGTGGCATTATTTCTGAGGCCTCTGTTCTGTTCCATTGATCTATATATCTGTTTTGGTACTAGTACCATGCTGTTTTGGTTGCTGTAGCCTTGTTGTATAGTTTGAAGTCAGGTAGCATGATGCCTCCATCTTTGTCTTTTTGCTTAGGATTGTCGTGGCAATGTGGGCTCTTTTTTGGTTCCATATGAACTTTAAAGAAGTTTTTTCCAGTTCTGTAAAGAAAGTCATTGGTAGCCTGATGGAGATGGCATTGAATCTGTAAATTATCTTGGACAGTATGGTGATTTTCATGATATTGATTCTTCCTATGTGAGCATGGAATGTTCTTCCATTTGTTTGTGTCCTCTTTCATTTCATTAAGCAGTGGTTTGCAGTTCTCCTTGAAGAGGGCCTTCACATCCCTTGTAAGTTGTGTTCCTAGGTATTTTTTATTCTCTTTTTAGCAATTGCGAATGAGAGTATACTCATGATTTGGCTATTTGTCTGTTATTGCTGTATAGGAATGCTTGTGATTTTTTCACATAGATTTTGTATCCTGAGACTTTGCTGAAGTTGCTTATGAGCTTAAAGAGATTTTGGGCTGAGACGATGGGGTTTTCTAAATATACAATCATGTCATCTGCAAACAGGACAATTTGACTGCCTCTTTTCCTAATTGAATACCCTTTATTTCTTTCTCTTCTCTGATTGCCCTGGCCAGAACATTCAACACTATGTTGAATAGGAATGGTGAGAGAGGGCATCCTTGTCTTTTGCTGCTTGTCAAAGGGAACGCTTCTAGTTTTTGCCCATTCAGTATGACTTTGGCTGTAGGTTTGTCATAAATATCTCTTATTATTTTGAGATACATTCCACCAATACCTAGTTTGAGAGTTTTTAGCATGAAGCACTGTTGAATTTTGTTGAAGGCCTTTTCTGCATCTATTGAGATAATCATGTGGTTTTGTCATTGGTTCTGTTTATGTGATGGATTGCTTTTATTGATTAGTATATGTTGAACGAGACTTTGCCTCCCAGGGATGAAGCCCACTTGATCATGGTGGATAAGCTTTTTGATGTGCTGCTGGATTCAGTTTGCCAGTATTTTATTGACGATTTTCACATCAATGTTTTTCAGGGATATTGGTCTAAAATTCTCTTTTTTCACTGTGTCTGCCAGGCTTTGGTATCAGGATGATCCTGGCCTCATAAAATGAGTTAGGGAGGATTCCCTCTTTTTCTATTGATTGAAATTATTTCAGAAGGAATGTTATCAGCTTCTCTTTTACATCTGGTAGAACTCGGCTGTGAATCCATCTGGTCTTGGACTTTTTTTGCTTGGTAGGCTGTTAGTGCCGCGATTTCAGAGTCTGTTATTGGTTTATTCAGAGATTTAGCTTCTTCCTGGTTTAGTCTTGGGAGGGGGTATGTGTCCAGGAATTTGTCCATTTCTTCTTTATTTTCTAGTTTATGTACATAGAGATGTTTATAGTATTCTCTGATGGTAGTTTGTGTTTCTGTGGGATCAGTGGTGATATTCCTTTTATCATTTTTATTGCATCTATTTGAGTCTTCTGTCTTTTCTTCTTTGTCCTGCTAGCAGCCTATCAATTTTGTTGATCTTTTCAAAAAACCAGTTCCTGGGTTCATTGATCTTTGAAGGATTTTTTGTGTCTCTGTCTCCTTCAGTTGTGCTCTGATCTTAATTATTTCTTGCCTTCTGCTAGCTTTTGAATTTGTTTGCTCTTGCTTCTCTAGTTCTTTTAATTGTGATATTAGGTTGTCGATTTTAGATCTTTCCTGCTTTCTCTTGTGGGCATTTAGTGCTATAAATTTCCCTCTACACACTGCTTTAAATGTGTCCCAGAGATTCTGGTACATCATGTCTTTGTTCTTATTGGCTTCAAAGAACATCTTTATTTATGCCTTCATTTCGTTGTTTACCCAGTAGTCATTCAGGAGCACTTGTTTAGTTTCCATGTAGTTCTGTGGTTTTTGAATGAGTTTGTCAATCCTGAGTTCTAGTTTGATTGCACTGTGGTCTGAGAGACAGTTTGCTGTGATTTCTGTTCTTTTACATTTGCTGAGGGTGCTTTACTTCCAATTATGTGGTCGATTTTAGAATAAGTGTGATGTGTTGTTGAGAAGAATGTATATTCTGTTGATTTGGGATGGAGAGTTCTGTAGATGTCTATTAGGTCCACTTGGTGCAGAGTTGAGTTCAAGTCTTAGATATTCTTGTTAACCTTCTGTCTAACATTGACCTAACATTGACAGTGGGGTGTTAAAGTCTCCCATTTTTATTGTGTGGGAGTCTAAGTCTCTTTGTAAGTCTCTAAGGACTTGCTTTATGAATCTGGGTACTCCTGTATTGCGTGCATATATGTTTAGGATAGTTAGCTCTTGTTGAATTGATCCCTTTACCATTATGTAATGACCTTCATTGTCTCTTTTGATCTTTGTTGGTTTAAAGTCTGTTTTATCAGTGACTGGGATTGCAACCCCTGCATTTTTTTAAAATTATTTTTTGCTTTGCATTTGCTTGGTAGATCTTCCTCCATCCCTTTATTTTGAGCCTATATATGTCTCTGCACTTGAGATGGGTGTCCTGAACACAGCAAACCGATGGGCCTTGACTCTTAATCCAGTTTATCAGTCTGTATCTTTTAATTGGGACATTAAGCCCATTTACATTTAAGGTTAACAATGTTATGTGAGCCGGGCGTAGTGGCTCAAGCCTGTAATCCCAGCACTTTGGGAGGCCGAGACAGGCGGATCACGAGGTCAGGAGATCGAGACCATCCTGGCTAATACGCTGAAACCCCGTCTCTACTAAAAAATACAAAAAAACTAGCCGGGCGACGAGGCGGGCGCCTGTAGTCCCAGCTACTCGGGAGGCTGAGACAGGAGAATGGCGTGAACCCGGGAGGCGGAGCTTGCAGTGAGCTGAGAGCCGGCCACAGCACTCCAGCCTGGGCGGCAGAGCAAGACTCCGTCTCAAAAAAAAAAAAAAAAAAAAAAACAATGTTATGTGTGAATTTGATCCTGTCATTATGATGTTAGCTGCTTTTGCCCGTAAATTGATGCAGTTTATTGATAGTATTGATGGTCTTTGCAGTTTGGCATGTTTTTGCAGTGGCTGGTACCGGTTTTCCTTTCCATGTTTAGTACTTCCTTCAGGAGCTTTTGTAAGGCAGGCCTGGTGGTGACAAAATCTCTCAGCATTTGCTTGTCTGTAAAGGATTTTATTTCTCCTTCACTTATGAAACATAGTTTGGCTGGATATGAAATTCTGGGTTGGAAATGCTTTAAGAATGTTAAATATAGGCCCCTACTCTTTTCTGGCTTGTAGGGTTTCTGCCAAGAGATCGGCTGTTAGTCTGATGGGCTTCCCTTTCGGGGTAACCTGACCTTTCTCTCTGGCTGCCGTTAACATTTTTTCCGTCATTTCAACCTTGGTGAACCTGATAATTATGTGTCTTGGGGTTGCTCTTCTCGAGGAGTATTTTTGCAGTGTTCTCTGTATTTCCTGAATTTGAATGTTGACCTGCCTTGCTAGGTTGGAGAATTTCTCCTGGGTAATATCCTGAAGAATGTTTTCCAACTTGGTTCCATTCTCCCCATCACTTTCAGGTACACCAATCAAAAGTAGATTTGGTCTTTTCACATAGTTCCATATTTCTTGGAGGCTTTATTCATTTAATTTTACTCTTTTTTCTCTAAACCTGTCTTCTCACTTTATTTCATTAATTTGATCTTCAATCACTGATACCCTTTCTTCCACTTGATTGAATCGGCTATTGAAGCTTGTGCATGTGTCACGAAGTTCTTGTGCCATGGTTTTCAGCTACATCAGGTCATTTATGGTCTTCTCTATACTGTTTATTCTAGTTATCCACTCAACTAACCTTTTTTCAAGGATTTTAGCTTCCTTGCAATGGGTTAGAACATGCTCCTGTAGCTCAGAGAAGTTTGTTATTACCGACCTTCTGAAGCCAACTTTCGTCAACTCACCGAAGTCATTCTTCATCCAGCTTTGTTCTGTTGCTGGCGAAGAGCTGTGATCCCTTGGAAACAGAGAGGCAATCTGGTTTTTAGAATTTGAAGCTTTTCTACTGTGGTTTCTCCCCATCTTTGTGGTTTTATCTACCTTTGGTCTTTGATGTTGGTGACCTACAGATGGGGTTTTGGTGTGGATGTCCTTCCTGTTTGTTAGTTTTCCCTCTAACAGTCAGGACCCTCAGCTGCAGGTCTGTTGGAGTTTGCTGGAGGTCCACTCCAGACCCTGTTTGCCTGGGTATCACCAGCAGAGGCTGCAGAACAGCAAATATTGCAGAACAGCAAATATTGCTGCCTGATCCTTCCTCTGGAAGCTTCGTCCCAGAGGGGCACCCAGCTGTATGAGATGTTGTTAGGTCACTACTGGGAGGTGTCTCCCAGTTAGGCTATACAGGGGTCAGGGACCTACTTGAGGAGTCAGTCTGTCAGTTCTCAGAGCTCAAACACTATGCTAGGAGAACCACTGCTCTCTTCAGAGATGTCAGGCAGGGATGTTTAAGTATGCAGAAATTACTGCTGCCTTTTGTTCAACTATGCCCTGCCCACAGAAGTGAGGTCTATAGAAGTAGTAGGTCTTGCTGAGCTGTGGTGGGCTCCACCCAGTTTGAGCTTCCTGGCCACTTTGTTTGCTTACTTAACCCCTCAGCAATGGTGGATACACCTCCCCCTGCCCAAGTGTAGCCTTGCAGGTCGATCTCAGACTGCTGCGCTAGCAGTGAGCAAGGTTCTGTGGAAGTGTGACCCACTGAGCCAGGTATGGGAGAGAATCTCCTGGTCTGCCAGTTGCTAAGACCATAGGAAAAGCATAGTATTTGGGCAGCAGCATCCCGTTTTTCCTGTTACAATCTGTCAGGGCTTCCCTTGGGTAGGAAAGGGAAATCTCCCAACCCCTTGCACTACCTGGGTGAGGTGATGCCTTGCCCTGCTTCGGCTTGCCTTCTGTGCACTGTACCCACTGTGCAACCAGTCCCAATGAGATGAACCAGATACCTCGGTTGGAAATGCAGAAATCACCCATCTTCTGCATTGATCACACTGGGACCTGAAGACCGGAGCTGTTCCTATTTGGCCATCTTGGAACGACATGGTAACAAATTTTTAATACCAATTTCTAGCAACAATTTATTCATTGTTGCTATACAGAAAATTGATTCACCTGTATATTACCTTTGTATCCTGAAACTTTGATAGAATTGCCTAGTAATTCCAGTTGTTGTTATTTTTGGATAATACTTTCAAATCTTCTACATAGGTAATTATGTGAACAAAGACAATTTTATTTCTTCCTTTCCAATTTGTATACCTTTGATTTTATTTTCTTGTCTTATTGCATTAGCTAGGTTTTGTAGTAAAATGTTGAAAAGCAGTGGTGACAGTATACCCTTGCCTTATTCTTAATCCTAGTGGAAAAGCTTTGCATTTTCATACCTAAGTATTAATGTTAATTGTATGTTCTTTGTGGACATTTTTTATCAAGTTAAGAAAGTTTTCCTTTATTTACTGTTTAATCTACTAGTAAAATTTTTGCTTCTTTTCCTCTGACCTTAGGATGTTCTACTGGTCTAGAGGCCTTTGTTTAAAGGGAGGATTACTTCTATCAGGAAACAAAGCAATGTTCCCACCAAACTGGTGGTTAGGTCTTTCACAGAGCCTCTTTGGGCTCCTTGTGCATCTGAATCATCAAAGGAGGGAGTTGTTACTTTGTTGTTAGGAAAGATTAATTCTGATTAATAAGGGAAAATTAGCCTGCCATGACACAGGGAGTATAAGGAAGATTATGTCTCCCCCAGGGAAGGTCCCAGTGACAAAATTTTCCATGGAAAAAACTACAACATCCCAATTTACACACGATTTCCAATGGCTTAGTCACTTTGGAAATGAAGATTTGGGTCACTACATGAGGCAAAAACAAAACAAAAAACATGACCAGGTGAGGTGCTTGTTCAGAGTAAAGAGAATATAGAATGGGTAGTGGAAAGAGAGAATTATAAAAACAAACTTCACACTATGTTATTAGTTGCTGAGACAAGAGTTGTAATTGTTATGAGTATTTCTTTTTTTTTCTTTTTTTTTAAGATAAATATGTTTGTGCATCAAATCTTTGCGCTCTACCCTCTCTTATCCCTTTATCATCTAACATAAGATGTATTGGATAATGGTTAACTTTAAATCACAATATTTAAGTTTAAGATTTGAAGGAGAAGAGTGAACTTCATCTAAGGACTGTGTCACCTCTTCTGGGAAAAGGACTAGTGTGTTTTCAGTTGCACACAGAATGGCTGCATCATGTTACATAGAAGTATGACTTTATTGCTGTCTTTATTTTGAAATTAAGTATGATTTAGGGGGATGTGTATGGACAACACGTTGACCAAGGTAAACTTCAATGATTAATTAATATGTTAAATTTTCTAGGTAATGGTACACAATCGTTCGATCAATTGCAATTAGGTTGGTTCAAAAGGAAGTATTGTTTTTGTCATTACTTTCAAGAGCAAAAACTACAATGACTTTTGCACCAACTTAAAACTTGAAGTGTTGCTGTAGAGGCATTTTGTAGATGTTTTAACAACTCCAATCAACTAATTTTAAGTAATAGACATTATTCTCAATGGTGGGCCTCATCCAATAAGTTGAAGGGCCTTAAGTGCAATACTGAAGTGTTTCTAAGAAGAAAAATATCTGTCTAAACACTGCAGTGTCGTTGAAAGTTTTCAGCCTTTTGTCCTGCACAGACACATATGGTGTATTAATGTATGGAAATATGTTTGATTTTTGTGTGTTCATCTTGCATCATGTGACCTAAACTCATTCATTTGTTTTAGTAGTTGAGTTTTTGTTTTTTGGGATTTTTTGGAGAGGAGACTTGTATTGAATTTCTATACAGACAATCATGACATCTGCAAATGAAGCATAATTTTATTTCTTTCACTTCAATTAGTATGACTTTAATTCCCTTTTGTTTGCTTTATTGAACTTGGTGGAACATGCAGATCATGTTGAGTAAGAGTAATAAGAACAGACATCCTTGCCTTGTCCCTGATCTTAGGGGGAAAGAATTTAGTCTAGAACCAAGAGTGTTCATTGCTGGCTTTTTGTAGATTTTCTTTATCAAATTGAAGACTTTCACCATCAACTCCTAATTTTCTTAGGTTTTTGTTTTTGTTTTTGTTTTTTTTAAATATGAGTGAGTGTTGGATGTTTTTTATTTTTATTTTTATTATTTTATTTTTTTTTTGTCAGCGGGGACAAGGTTTCACTCTCTCCCCCAGGCTGCAGTTCAGTGCCCTGCACTGCAACCTCTGCTTCCCAGGTTTGAGCAATTCTCCTGCCTCAGCCTCCTGAGTAGACTGGCTTACAGGCACCCACCACCACACCTGGCTAATTTTTGTATTTTGAGTAGATATGCAGTTTCACCATGTTGGCCAGGCTGGTCTCAAGCTCCTGATCTCAGGTGATATGCCCACCTCAGCCTCCCAAAATGCTGGGGTTACGAGCTTGAGCCATTGTGCCTGGCTGGTGTTGGATTTTTTAATGTTTTCCTCTGTTACTTAGCATAATCAGAATTTGCTTCTTTGACTTTTTGATATGGTGAATTGCATTGTTTGATATTCAAATATTCAACCAGGCCTGAAATCCTGAAATAAATTTCAGTTGGTCATAGTGTATAATTATTTTGTACATTTTTGAATTTTGTTCGCTAATATTTTTTGAGTATTTTGCATCTACATTTGTGACAGCTCTTTGTCTGTAGTTTCTTTTTTTTTTTTTATGTTTCATTTTATTTTATTTTATTTTATTTTATTTTATTTTATTTATTTTATTTATTATACTTTAAGTTCTAGGGTACATGTGCATAACGTGCAGGTTTGTTACATATGTATACTTATGCCATGTTGGTGTGCTGCACCCATCAACTCGTCAGCACCCATCAATTCATCATTTATATCTTGTATAACTCCCCAATGCAAGCCCTCCCTCCTCCCCCCTCCCCCCTCCCCATGATAGGCCCCAGTGCGTGATGTTCCCCTTCCCGAGTCCAAGTGATCTCATTGTTCAGTTCCCACCTATGAGTGAGAACATGCGGTGTTTGGTTTTCTGTTCTTGTGATAGTTTGCTAAGAATGATGGTTTCCAGCTGCATCCATGTCCCTACAAAGGACGCAAACTCATCCTTTTTTATGGCTGCATAGTATTCCATGGTGTATATGTGCCACATTTTCTTAATCCAGTCTGTCACAGATGGACATTTGGGTTGATTCCAAGTCTTTGCTATTGTGAATAGTGCCGCAATAAACATACGTGTACATGTGTCTTTGTAGTAGAATAATTTATAATCCTTTGGGTATATACCCAGTAGTGGGATGGCTGGGTCATATGGTACATCTAGTTCTAGATCCTTGAGGAATTGCCATACTGTTTTCCATAATGGTTGAACTAGTTTACAATCCCACCAACAGTGTAAAAGTGTTCCTATTTCTCCACATCCTCTCCAACACCTGTTGTTTCCTGACTTCTTAATGATTGCCATTCTAACTGGTGTGAGATGGTATCTCATTGTGGTTTTGATTTGCATTTCTCTGATGGCGAGTGATGATGAGCATTTTTTCATGTGTCTGTTGGCTGTATGAATATCTTCTTTTGAGAAATGTCTGTTCATATCCTTTCCCCACTTTTTGATGGGGTTGTTTGTTTTTTTCTCGTATATTTGTTTGAGTTCTTTGTAGATTCTGGATATTAGCCCTTTGTCAGATGAGTAGGTTGCAAAAATTTTCTCCCATTCTGTAGGTTGCCTGTTCACTCTGATGGTAGTTTCTTTTGCTGTGCAAAAGCTCTTTAGTTTAATTAGATCCCATTTGTCAATTTTTGCTTTTGCTGCCATTGCTTTTGGTGTTTTAGACATGAATTCCTTACCCATGCCTATGTCCTGAATGGTACTACCTAGATTTTCTTCTAGGGTTTTTATGGTATTAGGTCTAACATTTAAGTCTCTAATCCATCTTGAATTAATCTTCGTATAAGGGGTAAGGAAAGGATCCAGTTTCAGCTTTCTACTTATGGCTAGCCAATTTTCCCAGCACCATTTATTAAATAGGGAATCCTTTCCCCATTTCTTGTTTCTCTCAGGTTTGTCAAAGATCAGATGGCTGTAGATGTGTGGTATTATTTCTGAGGACTCTGTTCTGTTCCATTGATCTATATCTCTGTTTTGGTACCAGTACCATGCTATTTTGGTGACTGTAGCCTTGTAGTATAGTTTGAAGTCAGGTAGCGTGACGCCTCCAGCTTTGTCCTTTTGACTTAGGATTGTCTTGGCAATGCGGGCTCTTTTTTGGTTCCATATGAACTTTAAAGCAGTTTTTTCCAATTCTGTGAAGAAAGTCATTGGTAGCTTGATGGGGATGGCATTGAATCTATAAATAACCTTGGGGAGTATGGCCATTTTCACGATATTGATTCTTCCTATCCATGAGCATGGTATGTTCTTCCATTTGTTTGTGTCCTCTTTGATTTCGCTGAGCAGTGGTTTGTAGTTCTCCTTGAAGAGGTCCTTTACATCCCTTGTAAGCTGGATTCCTAGGTATTTTATTCTCTTTGAAGCAATTGTGAATGGAAGTTCATTCCTGATTTGGCGCTCTGCTTGTCTGTTGCTGGTGTATAAGAATGCTTGTGATTTTTGCACATTAATTTTGTATCCTGAGACTTTGCTGAAGTTGCTTATCAGCTTAAGGAGCTTTTGGGCTGAGACGATGGGGTTTTCTAAATATACAATCATGTCATCTGCAAACAGGGACAATTTGACTTCTTCTTTTCCTAACTGGATACCCTTGATTTCTTTCTCTTGCCTGATTGCCCTAGCCAGAACTTCCAACACTATGTTGAATAGGAGTGGTGAGAGAGGGCATCCCTGTCTTGTGCCAGTTTTCAAAGGGAATTTTTCCAGTTTTTGCCCATTCAGTATGATATTAGCTGTGGGTTTGTCATAAATAGCTCTTATTATTTTGAGGTACGTTCCATCAATACCGAATTTATTGAGCGTTTTTAGCATGAAGGGCTGTTGAATTTTGTCAAAAGCCTTTTCTGCATCTATTGAGACAATCATGTGGTTCTTGTGTTTGGTTCTGTTTATATGCTGGATCACGTTTATTGATTTGCGAATGTTGAACCAGCCTTGCATTGATATGTTGATATGTTGATATGTAGTTTTTTGGTACTGTCTTTGGGTGTTAAGATAATGATGGCTTCATAGACTGAGTTAAGAAGTTATTCTCCCTGTTTTTATGTTCAGAAAGAACTTATAGATAATTGTTTTAATCTCTTCCCAAATGTTTGGTAAAATTCACCAATGAAACTATATGGGCCTTGTGCTTTCTGCTTCAGGAGATTATTAATAATTTCTTTAATAGATATAGGTCTGTTCAAAGCATCTATTTTTTCTTGATTGAGCTTCAGAAGATTACGGCTTTCAAAGAATTGGTCTGTTTTATCTAGGTTATCAAATTTGTGGGCATAGGATTATTCATAATATTTCTTTATTATCCTTTTAAGATTCATAGAGTCTGCAATAATATAACCTTTTATTTCTGATATGAGTAATTTCCATCTGCTCTCTTTTTACCTTAATAAGCATTATTGTAGGCTTTTTAATTTTTTGGTCTTTTCAAAGAAATAGCTTTAGATTTCATTGATTGCTCTCTATTTCTTATTTAATTTTATCAATTTTTGTTATCTTATTGCTTTTCTTCATTGTACCTTAATTTTCTCTTCTTTTTCTTTTGTTCTAAGGTGGAAGCTTAGGTGATTAATTTTAGATCATTCTGGTTTTATAATATATAATTTAAATATGTTGTACAGTTTTCTTCAAGCACTTTTACTGCATCCCACACATTTTTAAAGTTGTTTTCATTTCCATATAATTAAAATGATTTTTAAATATTTTGGAGATTTTCTTTGACCATGTATTATTTAGAACTTTGTTTTTTTAACATTCACATATATTGGGATTTTCCTTTTTTTTGTTACTGATTCTAGGTTAATTCCATTGTCATCTGATAGCAGATATTACATGATTTCTATTCTTAAATTTGGCAAGGTATATTTTTTCACTCAGAATGTGGTCACTTTTTGTATAAGTTCCATGTGAGCTTTAGAAGAATGTGTATTCTGCTCTTATTTTTTCATTTCAGGTGGAAAAGTTTGGCTATAGTGGGCTGGAGTTGTGTATTTTTTTTTTCCCAGTTCAGCTAGGCTCTGATAAAACACCAGCAGTTAATACGTTTTAAAAATAGAGTTTGTTGTTGTTGTTGAGAGCAAAACTTCTGAAGAAGAACAAAATGCTATGACATATTTCGAATGGTTCCTCTTCAGCCTCAATAGAATAACAGAACAATTTCCCTGTGATACTTACTGAGAACCTATTTGTGATTTTCAAGGTAAAACTCATAAAATATAGGACACCCATGACTGAAATTTTTAATTCCCAGACTTGTCCACAATGAGTGTCCAGAAATTTTTGAACTGTAGTTCAGGTTTTTCTACCCCAACACTTGTTCCCGCAGTGCTTTCCATTACTGAGCCTGCTCCAGTAAGTCAGAACTTCCTGTATTTGCCTGTCTGTCTGTACAACTGGGGGAGGCAGCTTGCCCTGTGACCTCACTCTCCTGTGGATCTAAAAGAGTTGTTAATTTTAGTTTCTTCAGCCTTTTATTTGTTGTTTGGGTACAGTGGCAACTTACAAGCTCTTTACATGTGGAGTGAAAACAGAGAGTCTCTACAAAGCTTTTTAAGTGAATAGTCTACCAGTATCTATTCTTTCAAAAAAAAAAAAAAGACATAGGATTTGTTGATCTTACTGTTTTTCACATCTCCTTCAGGTAAGCTCTGATTTTGGTTATTTCTTTTCCTCTACTGGCACGGGGGTCGGTTTGCTCTTGTATCTCTAGTTCTTCTAGATGCAATATTAGATTGATAATTTGAGGTCTCTCTTACTTTTAGGTATAGGCATTTAGTGCTATAATCTTTCCTCTTGTTTTATTTGTGTCCCAGAGATTCTGGTATGTTGTATCTTCATTCTCATTAGTTCCCTTATCATTTGTTTGACTGAAAAGGATCTTGATTTCTGCCTTATTTTTTTTTGTTTATACAAATGTCATTCAGGAACAGCTTAATTTCCATGTAATTTATGGTTTTGAGCACTTTTCTTAGTATTGATTTCTATTTTTATTGTGCTATAGTCCAAGAATGTGATTGGTATAAATTCGTTTTTTTTTTTTTTTTTTTTTTTTTTTTTTTTTTTTTTTAATTTGCTGAGAACTGTTTTATTGCTGATTGTGTGGTCAATTTTAGAGAATGTGCATGTGTAAATGAAAAGAATGTACATACTCTCGTTTTTCTGCGGCAACTTCTGTAGATGTCTGTTGGGGCCGTGTGATCAAGTGTTGTGTTTAAGTCTCAAATATCTGTGTTACTTTTCTGCCTTGATGATATGTGCAATACCAGTGAGTGTTGAATTTCACCAGTATGTGGTTATCTAAGTTTCTTTTAGGATGTTAAGGACTTGTTTTATAAATATTGGT
Organism: Rhinopithecus roxellana; assembly: GCF_007565055.1. Taxonomy (NCBI): domain Eukaryota; kingdom Metazoa; phylum Chordata; class Mammalia; order Primates; family Cercopithecidae; genus Rhinopithecus; species Rhinopithecus roxellana. Next base: position 18,080 of record NW_022144658.1, read on the forward strand.
GCCCCCGAGTGAGGTGCATTTTTAATTAAAATAGTTAGGTTTTATTGAATCAAACCCTTTGTCATTATGTAATGTTCTTCTTTTTATGTGTGTTTTTCTTAAATCATTGTTCATTTAAAGTCAGTTTAGTATGAAATTAGAATAGCAATACCTGCTTTTTTCACTTTTCCATTTGATTTGGTATATTTTTTTCGTCACTTTACATTGAACCAATGGGTGTTCTTGCATTTGAGATGTGTCTGTTGAAGACAGCACACAGTACATCTTGCTTCTTTATCAGGCTTGCCACTCTGTTCCTTTTAATTGGAGCATGTAGCTCATTTACATTCAAAGCTAATATTGATATGTGTGAATTTGATCTTGTCATTGTAATGTTAGCTGGTAATTATGCAGACTTGACTGTGTAGTTAGTTGCTTTATAATGTCAAAGTTCTATATACTTAAGTGTGTTTTTTATGGTGGCTGGAAATGGTGTTTCCTTTCCATATTTAGCACTCCCTTAAGGACCTCTTGTAAGACAGGTCTGGTGGCAATGAATTCCCTTAGCATTTGCTTGACTGAAAAGGATCTCAGTTTTCCTTTGCTCGTGAAGTTTAGTTTGGCTGGATATAAAATTCATCACTGGCATTTATTTTCTTTAAGAATATCGAGCATATGCCCCCAGTCTCCTCTGGCTTTCAGGGTTTCTGCTGACAGGTCTGCTATTAGTCCAATGGGGTTCCCTTTCTAGGTGACTTGCTCCTTCTATTTGCCTTTGCCATGTTTCTTTCATTTCAGTCTCAGAATCTGATGACTATGTGTCTTGTCTTAGAGATGATCGTCTTGCATAGCATCTCACAGAGGTTCTCTATATTTCCTGAATTTGAATGTCTGCCTCTCTAGTGAGGTTGGGGTAGTTTTCACGGATAATATCCTCAAATATGTGTTCTAAGTTGCTTGCTTTCTCTCCCTTTTTCAGGGATACCTATGAGTCGTATTTTAAATCTTTTTATGTAATCTCATATTTCTCATAAGTTCTATTTATTCATTGTTTAAAAAATGTTCTGAGTTATTTTTGAGAAACAGTTCTTGGGCTCTGAGATGCTCTCCATAGCCCAGTTGATTCTGCTGTTCAATACTTGGAATTGTATTATGGAATTCTTGAAGTAAGCTTTTCAGCTCTATCGGTACAGTTAGGTGTTTTCTTAAAATTGACATTTTGTCTTTCAGCTCTTGAATTGTTTTACTGTATTCCATAGATTGAGTTACAACTCTCTGCTCAATCTCGATGATCTTTGTTCATATCCATATTCTGAATTATACATCTGTCATTTTAGCCTGGTTAAGAACCACTGCTAGGGAAATAGTGTGGTTGTTTGGAGGTAAGAAGACAGGCTGGCTTTTTTAGTTGACAAGGTTTTTGTACTGTTCCTCTCATGTGTAGGATCATGTTCCTTCCATTTTTGATATTGCTCTCCTGTGGATATTGTTTTTAGTTGTTATCTTCTTTGATGCTCTGGGGGGTTTGATTGTGGCATATATAATATGAGTTCAGTCAACTGACTTTGTGTCTGGAAGATTTTAGGGGGCCAAGGTTGAGCTTGGCACTCCTGGACTGTATGCTCCAATTCTGAGTGGCTGGCACCAGAACCCTGGCTTTGGTCTCTGGCCCCTAGAGGTTAGAAACCTGCTGCACTGGAGGGGCTGAGGTGTTCCTGGTCTGCTTGCCATGAGACTCCAATGGGTGTTACCAGGCAAAGAGTTTCGCTGGGGCAGTGGGATCTTGTACTTGCTCACACATGCCAGCAGCTACCGAAGCATAGCAAGTTGCATGTGCATTGGCTGGGGCAGGACACTAATGGCAGTGGGGCTGCCATTGTTTCTGCATGTGCTTGCTCCACTGGCAATTGTAGCTTGGCAGGGGTGGGGCACTGGATAGGGAAGGGCTTCCGGCATTCATATTCATGGTTGCACTAGCAATGGCAGTGCAGCTAGGTGCCTGTGCATCAGCAAGAGGGCATGGGGATAGTGGGGTGTGCTTGTGCAGTGGCACCAGAGGGCTATGCACACACGTGCATGCCAGTAGGGGAGGGGAGGAGAGCTTCACATGTACGTGCCCTGGCAAACCAGAGGCGGTGTGGCCATGGGTGAGTGCATGTAGGCAAAGCGGGGCGGGGCCTGGGGGTGCTGTACCAGGGGAAGGGTGCAGGGGAACTGGTGCATATCAGTGGGTCCAGTTGGCTGGAGAGCTCTGATAATCCGTTGCCATCTGCTGGTGAGAGACCTATGATGAGGGCCCTCAGAAGGTACCCTGCTTGGGCATCTGAGGCTGTGCTACATGGCCATGGCCATGCTGGGGCCCTTGGCGAGGTCAGCAGATAGGGTGGTGCTCAGATTGAACTGACCCCATCTCATAGACAAGGCCACCCTATTCTGTCTAGGTCTGATAGTCATCCCAAGGCTAAAGTCTCTTAAAGTAGCAATGGTAAGTCTTGGGAGATGGGTATCTCTGGCTGGCGATGCTCCACTGCAGACATTGCTGCCCCAAACCCTCTGGACTCTGCACAGGCTGGAGCACTGCTCCTACTGTCTCTCTAAGTAGCTCTCGCTACCAGCTCAAGTTTCTGTGGTGTTCATGGGATCTGCTGATGCCAGGATTCTAGAGGTCCGTAGCAATAGTGGGATACTCCTCACTTATTCAACTTACCCCTTCCCCAGGAGTCTCTAGAGACCAGGAAGAAGTTCTTGTCCTCAGTAGTCCCCTGCAGAGTCCCCTGCTACCTCTCATTTCAGCTCAGTGTCTGCATCCTTAGTCTATCCACTCTCAATTTCTGTCCTCTAAAGGTCTGTTCAAAGTGTGCCAGTCTTCTCAATGTCCCAGTCTCTTGGTGGGAGATGTTCCTCTCTCAGTGGAAGATGTCAGCCATCTTGGGTCCTCTCCCCAGCTTTTTGTATTTTAACCATTCGGCTGAAGGTATTGGACTATGTCATTGAGGTTTAATTTTTGTTGCAGTGATGATTAATGATGTTGAGTACTTTAACCATTTCTACATATTCTTTTGTAAAGCGTATGTCAAGTCATTTGTCTATTTTAGTTTCTACTGCTAGTCTATTTATTATTGAATTTCATGAGTTGTTTATATATTCCATTTATGAGTTCTTAGATGTGTATTTACACATACATTTTCACAAACTTTGGCTAGTGTGTTCATTTACTATGTAATCACTTTGGATGCGTAAAGGACTTTAATGACAGTAAAGTCTAATTTATTATTTTTATTAGTAATCTGAGCCCCTTCTAAAAATGTTTGCTTGACTTTAGGGTTCCAATCTTTCAAAGAATTTTCTTCCATAAATTTATTGTTTGAACTGTGAGTTTTATGTCTGCAGTATTATTTTAAGGTAAATGTTTATGTAGAGAGTACGTTGTTTTCAAATCACTTCCAATATGACATTCCTTTACTCATTGCATTGCTTTGGCATTCTTCATTCAATCAATACGGGTGAGACGCTTGATGTTCTTTCCACAGAACCCTTTGTATGTCCTTTATCCAATACCATGCTCTCTCAGTTACTGTAGCTCCATAATCTGGTAATATGTCTTCAATATATATTCTTTCTTTTCAATATTATTTTGGATATCATATATTATTTGCAGTTTTGTACAAATGTTATATGTGCATATTAATACAAAAATACCTTAAAGTATTTTCATTATAATAACATTGAATTATAAAGCAACTTGGGGAAGACTGACCTCTTAATATTGGGTCATCTGCTCAATAGATGTGGTATATCTATCCATGTAATGGGTCATCTCTATTATTATTTTTCAGCAATGATTGATTTCTAGTTTGTAGTGCCAATTTTTTGCTACTCTTATTTTTATATATTTTATGTATAGGTAAACTATGGAAAATAATATTACCCGGTACATTTGTCTTAGTTCTCTGTCTGATTCTCAGCCATCTACAAACCCCATAGTCTTGATCCTCAATTGGTGCAACTCTTTCATGTCTCCTGACTACCGTAATAAAGTTGCCTGCTTCCTTGTACTCAGAATAAGGTCCAGTGTGTACCTGTAGAATTTCTCTAAGTTTTTTCACCCTGACTTGAGACTTGAGTGGGCTCTGTATGTCTGTACTTAAAAGAGGCAGTGTTTTCTCAGTCCTTCGTCCTAGCTGCAGATGCCAAAATACTCAAAATCAGTATGAGATTTAAGTATTTGAGTTTTCTTCAGTTCTTGCCTGCCTTCGGCTGACTTGCTGTGCCCATGCCTCAGAAGAAATCTCTCTCAGCTACTCTACCCTGCCCACAATCTGTCTCATGAGCACACAGTGTAGGTTCAAGAAAAAAAGCTGGCAAGGAATACTGACTCCTTTTGTTTGGGGTTCCTGGGAATTCTAAAACACTGTGCCAACACCTAAGTTACATTTAAAAGGATATTTGCAATTTATCTTCCTATCTTCTGCTAAGGATGAAATCAGCCATGGATGTCATATCTCCTGAGAAAAATTTGTCATTTTATGGCTTTTATTTCATACTATCCTTTTTTGCCACCTCAGCTCTTTGATGGACATTAAAGAACAGACCAAAAAAATATATTATAATTTGTCAGTTTTGTATCCTGCTCTTTTTAGGATATAATTCGTTTTCTTACAACTTTCTACACCCTAAGCACAAACTAAAATTCTATTTTATTTTCAGCTGTGTCCCTGTCTACTCAACCTAGAATTCAGTTTCAGAGGTTGTCATGATAACCTTCTGCTTTAACTTTTTCTTGATATGTTTATGACATTTTCTGGCATTTAATGCATGCACAACTCAGTTAAATTTTTAAAAAGTAGTTATTTACACGTGAATATCAACAAAACCTACAGTTTACAGAGTATAATAGACTGAGTTTCTCAGCAGAAAAATGGAAAGAACACTGGACACAGAGGCAGAGAGAAGTGGATTTAAATCTGGCTTTGACATTTATTATCTCTGTGATCTTGAGCACAACTCTTAACTTTGCTGTTTCTCAAAATTTCACCTACAAAGTAGAAAGTAAAATACCTACCCCAAAGAATTGATGAAATTAATTAAGGCAACATATTTAAGTAAGGAAGACTGTATGGCATACAGGTGACTAATATCTTTCCTTGAATCTGAATACAAACGCAAATATCCATCACAGAGGAAATTATAATTCATGTAAAACTAAAAAATGGCATATCTTAGTCATGTCTGTGGACTGCATTGTGGCTACTTTTAGTATATTTAGTATATGGGTTTTAAATAGCAAGTATCTACTAAACTTGACTGCAGAAAACTTTCATTGCAAAAAAGAAAATCTGTTTCTTTTTTGCCACTTTAATTAAAATTTGTCTTATATCTTCTTGTTTTCTTCAGGAGATACTGAGATTTTGAATTCTGTTTTATGTCTATAAAATGCACCTTTTATGATACTAAATTCCTATTTGTTGTATATGTTTTTTTTTTTGCTTTATTGTTTAGAGGTTTCTGTTATTTGAAATGTTTCATTTTCTAATTTTTCCATGCAGTAATTTTACTTATATATTACCAGCCATTATTTAGGTTTATTATTATTATTATTATTATTATTATACTTTAAGTTCTAGGGTACAGGTGCACAACATGCAGGTTTGTTACATATGTATACATGTGCCATGTTGGTGTGCTGCACCCATTAACTTGTCATTTACATTAGGTATATCTCCTAATGTCATCCTTTCCCCCCTCCCCACAATAGGACCCAGTGTGTGATGTTCCCCTTCCTGTGTCCAAGTGATCTCATTGTTCAATTCCCACCTATGAGTGAGAACATGCGGTGTTTGGTTTTCTGTTCGTGCGATAGTTTGCTGAGAATGATGGTTTCCAGCTGCATTCATGTACCTTTGTAGGGACAATCCTCTTTTATGGCTGCATAGTATTCCATGGTGTATATGTGCCACATTTTCTTAATCCAGTCCATCACTGATGGACATTTGGGTTGATTCCAAGTCTTTGCTATTGTGAATAGTGCCACAAAAAACATATGTGTGCATGTGTCTTTATAGCAGCATGACTTATAATCCTTTGGGTATATCCCCAGTAATGGGATGGCTGGGTGAAATGATGTATTTCTAGGTCTAGATCCTTGAGGAATTGCCACACTGTTTTCCACAATGGTTGAACTAGTTTACAGTCCCACCAACAGTATAAAAGTGTTCCTATTTCTCCACATCCTCTCCAGCAACTGTTGTTTCCTGATGTTTTAATGATTGCCATTCTAACTGGTGTGAGATGGTATCTCATTGTGGTTTTGATTTGCATTTCTCTGATGGCCAGTGATGATGAACCTTTTTTCATGTGTCTGCTTCATATCTTTTGTCCACTTTTTCATGGGGTTGTTTTTTTTCTTGTAAATTTGATTGAGTTCTTTGTAGGTTCTGGATATTAACCCTTTGTCAGATGAGTAGATTGCAAAAATGTTCTCCCATTCTGTAGGTTGCCTGTTCACTCTGATGGTAGTTTCTTTTGCTGTGCAGAAGCTCTTTAGTTTAATTAGATCCCATTTGTCAATTTTGGCTTTTGTTGCCATTGCTTTTGGTGTTTTAGACATGAAGTCCTTGCCCATGCCTACGTCCTGAATGGTATTACCTAGGTTTTCTTCTAGGGTGTTTATGGTATTAGGTCTAACATTTAAGTCTCTAATCCATCTTGAATTAATTTTCGTATAAGGAGTAAGGAAAGGATCCAGTTTCAGCTTTCTACTTATGGCTAGCCAATTTTCCCAGCACCATTTATTAAATAGGGAATCCTTTCCCCATTTCTTGTTTCTCTCAGGTTTGTCAAAGATCAGATGGCTGTAGATGTGTGGTATTATTTCTGAGGACTCTGTTCTGTTCCATTGGTCTATATCTCTGTTTTGGTACCAGTACCATGCTGTTTTGGTTACTGTAGCCTTGTAGTATAGTTTGAAGCCAGGTAGTGTGATGCCTCCAGCTTTGTTCTTTTGGCATAGGATTGTCTTGGCAACACGGGGTCTTTTTTGGTTCCACATGAACTTTAAAGAAGTTTTTTCCAATTCTGTGAAGAAAGTCATTGGCAGCTTAATGGGGATGGCATTGAATCTATAAATAACCTTGGGCAGTATGGCCATTTTCACAATATTGATTCTTCCTATCCATGAGCAAGGAATGTTCTTCCATTTGTTTCTGTCTTCTTTTATTTCACTTAGCAGTGGTTTGTAGTTCTCCTTGAAGAGGTCCTTTACATCCCTTGTAAGTTGGATTCCTAGGTATTTTATTCTCTTTGAAGCAATTGTGAATGGGAGTTCATTCATGATTTTGCTCTCTGTCGGTTACTGGTGTATAAGAATGTTTGTGATTTTTGCACATTGATTTTGTATCCTGAGACTTTGCTGAAGTTGCTTATCAGCTTAGGGAGATTTGGGGCTGAGACAATGGGGTTTTCTAAATATACATTCATGTCATCTGCAAACAAGGAAAATTTGACTTCTTCTTTTCCTAACTGAATACCCTTTATTTCTTTCTCTTGCCTGATTGCCCTAGCCAGAACTTCCAGCACTATGTTGAATAGGAGTGGTGAGAGAGGGCATCCCTGTCTTGTACCAGTTTTCAAAGTGAATGCTTCCAGTTTTTGCCCATTCAGTATTATGTTGGCTATGGGTTTGTCGTAAATAGCTCTTATTATTTTGAGATACGTTCCATCAATACCGAATTTATTGAGAGTTTTTAGCATGAAAGGCTGTTGAATTTTGTCAAAGGCCGTTTCTGCATCTATTGAGATAATCATGTGGTTTTTGTCTTTGGTTCTGTTTATATGCTGGATTACGTTTATTAATTTGCGAATGTTGAACCAGCCTTGGGTCCCAGGGATGAAGCCCACTTGATCATGGTGGATAAGCTTTTTGATGTGCTGCTGGATCTGGTTTGCCAGTATTTTATGGAGGATTTTCCATCGATGTTTATCATGGAGATTGGTGTAAAATTCTCTTTTTTTTATTGTATCTCTGTCAGGCTTTGGTATCAGGATGATGTTGGCCTCGTAAAATGAGTTAGGGAGGATTCCCTCTTTTTCTATTGATTGGAATCTTTTCAGAAGTAATGTTACCAACTCCTCCTTGTACCTCTGGTAGAATTCGGCTGTGAATCCATCTGGTCCTGGACTTTTTTTGGTTGGTAGGCTATTAATTATTGCCCGCTTTTTTCAAGGTTTTTAGTTTCTTTGAGCTGGCTATATAGTTCCTCCTTTAGCTCTGAGAAGTTTGATCGACTGAAGCCTTCTTCTCTCAACTTGTCAAAGTCATTCTCCATCCAGCTTTGTTCCGTTGCTGGCGATGAGCTGCATTCCTTTGGAGGGGGAGATGCGCTCTGATTTTTTGAATTTTCAGCTTTTCTGCACTGCTTTTTCCCCATCTTTGTGGTTTTATCTGCCTTTGGTCTTTGATGATGGTGACGTCCTGATGGGGTTTTGATGTGGGTGTCCTTTCTAACAGTCAGGACCCTCAGCTGCAGGTCTGTTGGAGTTTGCTTGAGGTCCTCTCCAGACGCTGTTTGCCTAGGTATCAGCAGCAGAGGCTGCAGAAGATAGAATATTGCTGAACAGCGAGTGTTGCTGTCTGATTCTTGCCTGGAAGCTTCTCTTAGGGTGTACCCCACTGTGTGAGGTGTCGGTCTGCACCTAGTGGGGGATGTCTCCCAGTTAGGCTACTCAGGGGTCAGGGACCCACTTGAGCAGGCAGTCTGTTCTCAGATCTCAACCTCGGTGCTGGGAGATCCACTGCTCTCTTCAAAGCTGTCAGACAGGGACATTTACCTCTGTCAAGGTTTCTGCTGCTTTTTGTTTAGCTACGCCTTGTCCCCAGAGGTGGAGTCTACAGAGGCAGGCCGGCCTCCTTGAGCTGTGGTGGGCTCCATCCAATATGAGCTTCCCAACAGCTTTGTTTACCTACTTAAGCCTCAGCAATGGCAGGCGCCCCTCCCCCAGCCTCGCTGACGCCTTGCAGTTAGATCTCAGACTGCTGTGCTTACAATGAGGGAGGCTCCGTGGGCATGGGACCCTCTGGGCCGGATGTGGGATATAATCTTCTGGTGCGCTAAGACCCTTGGTAAAGTGCAGTATTAGGGTGGGAGTTACCTGATTTTCCAGGTATTGTGTGTCTCAATTTCCTTTGGCTAGGTAAAGGAATTCCCTTCCCCCTTGGGCTTCCCAGGTGAGGCGATACCTCGCCTTGCTTCAGCTCTTGCTGGTCGGGCTGCACCCATGGACCAGTGCCAACTGTCTGACACACCCCAGTGAGATGAACCCGGTACCTCAGTTGAAAATGCAGAAATTGCCCGTCTTCTGTGTCGCTCATTCTGGGAGCTGGAGGCTAGAGCTGTTCCTATTCGGTCATCTTGGGTGTGCCCCCCAGTCATTATTTAGTTTTAAATGTTTTTTGTTTTTCTTTTTTAGACTATAGTGGCAGCTGTTTCAACATAAAAAAGGGTTAAAGATTTGACCGGCTTTTGTGTTAAAGTGTCTTCTCTTAGAATGATGCTTCTTTAACTTATCGTTGCCTTATTGGTAGAGGATTGATTTTGCAGTAATACTCTCCTGTTTATATATAAAGCTTAATTTTCATCAGTTACTTCTTTCTTTCTTATCACCACCAAGGCTCCAAGGGAAGCCTGTTCCTTCCAAACTACCTCTTCCTTCTGCAAAAGTTAAGCCACTTCCTTTCTATTTTCCTGTGGCCAGTCCAATCACCCTGGTCTCAGGCTGTAATATTTCCCCTTTTATGGTATGACTTTCCTCCTCCTCAGAAATCTTCATAAAACCCACTTCTGCACTGCCCATGCAGCTGTCTCTCTCTGTTGGTTTGAGATGTTCATTTCATTACACACATGTAATTCAGAGCTGTAATATTATTTCTCTCTTACGAGTGGTTATATTTGTGCCGTTTGTTGATCTAGATGGTTTCTGGATGATATGTAGGGGTATGCAGATTTAAGAAGCTACTAGTATTTGAAAAATAATGGCATAAGAGGTATACATTTATGTGAGAGAAAATTGTCTTTAAGGGTGTAGCTAATTTGATACTCATCAAAAAGATAAGTAAAACAATGTCTCAGTTTTATTTTAGTATAAGTCACATATAATTAACTATATATTTGAGGCCACTTCTCTTTGTAGGATATGGTGATAGTGGAGAGTAGTGAAAAGCTTCCTTCCTTTGTCACTGTGCAAAGTGAAAATGTTGTGCATTGTTACCATGGAACCTTGACATGTAAGAATTCAGTCCTGATATGCAGAAGTTTTCCTACCCTGCCAAGCAAGGACTGCCTGCACTGATGAGAACTTCTGCACAATCAAGATAATTAACATATTTAAGCATCCCTCAAAGTTTTCTCATATGCCTGTGTCAATCCTCTTTTTTTTTTTTTTTTTTTTTTTTTTTGAGACAGAGTTTCTCTCTGTCTCCCAGGCTGGAGTGCAATGGTGGGATCTCGACTCACTGAAACCTCTGCATCCCGAGTTCAAGCAATTCACCTGCCTCAGCCTCCTGAGTAGCTGGGATTACAGGCATGCGCCACCATGCCTAGCTAATTTTTTTTTTTGTATTTTCAGTAGAGATGGGGTTTCACCATGTTGGCCAGGCTGGTCTCGAACTTCTGACGTTGTGATCCGCCTGTCTCGGCCTCCCAAAGTGCTGGGATTACAGGCGTGAGCCACTGCGCCTGGCCCATCCTTCCTCTGGCAGTCCCCGATCTGCTTTATTTCATATAGTTTTCATTTTCTAGAAGGTTATGTAAATGGTGTTTACAGTGCATATACTTTTGGATCTGGCTTCACAAAGCATAGCTATTTTGAGATTTATCCAACTTGCTGCAAGTATCAATAATTCAAAACAAGAATAAATCCTTGAAATTTTTTATCTTTCAAGGTAGTTTTTCCCAGACTTTGTCTTTTGAAATTCCATGTAAATTTTATAATCATCTTGACAATTTCTATACAAAAGCCTGATGAAATACCAATTAAAATTGCATTGAATCTATAGATATTTTGGGGACAAGTAACATAATGTCACATTTTTGATCAATCAGTTTGATATAGCTCTATATTCTTAGAAATCTTAACAATTTTATCAGTTTAGAGGCCTTTTACACCTTTTGTTCAATTTACTGCTAAATAGTATGTATTTTAATACTACTGTAATTTCTAATTATTTGTTGCTTATGTATACAAATACTTCATATCTTCCAAACTTGCTAGACACAGGTACTAGTTACTTTTTTTTTGGTAGATTCCTAAGATTTCCTGCATAGACAATCATGCCACCTCTAAATACAGATTTAATCTTTGCTTTCTAATGTGTGATGAACTTTTTTCCTACTTTATTGCATAAATTCTCCAATGTAACGTTTAATAGATGAGGTAAAAACAGACATCCTTTCTACATTTTTGATCTTAGAGGAAAAGCATTCAGTTTTAATCATTAAATGTTTTATCGTATATGCCTTTTATCAGGTTGAGAAATTTTGCTTATATTATTAGTTTGCTGAGAGTTTTATCATAAATGGAGATTCAATTCTGTTAAATGCTTGAGATTACTGTTATGTATTTTTCTTCATTAATTTAATGGTATGATTATTTAAATAGCCTTGCATTCTTACAATTAATCATGATGCATTATCTTTTTATGTATCAGTGGATTTAATTTTCTTAACAAATTTTTGTATTTATTTTTATGAAACATGTTGCTGTGCACTTTTCTTATATCTTTGGTTTCAGTGTCAGGATAATGTTGGCCTCATATGAGTTTGAAAATGCTTTCTGCAACTCTATTTTCTGACAAAGCTGTAAAATTGGAAACGTTTCTTCCTTCAATGTTTGGTGGAATTTCCCAGGGATATCATCTGAAACTGGAGTTTTCTTTGTATGAATGTTTTACCTAAAATTCTAATTTCTTCCATCACATGTCACTGTTTACTTTGATATACAGCTATTTAGGTTATATATTACCTTTTAAGTGAGTCTGGTAGTTGCTGTCATTTAAGATAGTTGCCATTGCATCTAAAATTTGGACTTGATTGACAGACATCTTTAACGCTGATAAGAACTGCAGTGATGCCATGTTCCTTTTTCCTGATATTTGTGGTTTTTCCTAACATTTTTTAATCAGCCTGGCTTATCAACTTTACCAATCTTCCCATTCTTCTGTTTTTTATTAATTGTAATTTAATAGTTTTCTAATTAACATGAGCTCTATTTCTTTAAAATGTTCAAATCTGTAAACTGTGTCTCAAAGCACTGCTTTAGTTGAAGATTAGAAATTGACATGTTTTCTTATTTAATGCTATGTTATTTACTGTCTACGTTACAATATTTCCCCCGAAGGCATATAACAAAACCTTGTATTATATACGTAAATTTAAAATACTGAGACCTGTTTTATGGCTCAGAAAGCAATCTATCATATTACATGTTCACTGTTTCCTTGAAGAATGTATATTCTGCTGCTGGGGTTTGTGTGACTGTCCTATGAGTATTACTTACCTTCTTTTGGTTTTACAATTATTTTTAATCTGAATTTTTAAAGATCAAATCTCTCCCCAAGTTACTCAGCATTAGTCAGATTTGACTGTATTCTAAATTTAAGTCTTTGGTTTACATGAAAATTAGAATTCACAGAAAATGAATTGTCTTTTAGTGTGTTCTCAAAAAACGTTGAAAAAATAACAACGTTAGTCATTTTTAAAACTGAGATTTCTTGGATTAACACAAATGTGTGTGACGAAAAATATTGAATCAAGAAAAATGCTTCTCAAATTTTAGCCACATATTTATCTTGTTAATCTACCCTAAACACTAGCAGAAAGTCTCAGCTCACAGTGATGGTGTATTAAGAATAAGGATTATATGATACCTTTTAAAACTTATCTATAATAACAGATAAATGTTGGTGACATTTGACAAAATATCTGAACAGCTGGTGGTCCAGTCAAGTTGACACATAATATTAACCATCATACAGACCCTGAAGAAGAATAAAATAATTATGTGCTATTTAAGATATATTTTGCATTTAAAGGACAGCCATCTGATAGTGTGTCACAAATGAAGAAAGTACATATACAAAATTAAGTTAGTAAAGCACGTAGTTCTAGCCAGACCCTTTCAAATCTTTAACTCTGTGCAGTTATGTGGAGAAGATTTTAGAGTAGATACACTGCCTTGATATTTACATTATACTTGTAAGGCTATACATATGGTAATATTGTAGTACATAGAAATAGGATACCATTATAAAACTTGAGTTTAGATATATATGCATTTGTATAAAATTGAATCTTAGGATTACAGTATAATGAGGTACAGACCAACAGGGGAGACATGTGTTTTATTAAAGATGCTTATCTGAGATTCCTTTGTAGACAAATTGCCTCAAATGCCCATCACTGCCATGGAAGCTGTAATTTTATACATCTGATTCACGAAGTGAGTAGTGAATATAATTTCTTCGTGCACAGATATCTGCCTCTTGTCAGGCAGTTTTCACATTTCATCTCTTCGTCTTTGACATTTTGGAATTAGAGGCCTCAGTTTCAAAGTGATTGGTGTGAAATGCTGTTATGATAAAAAGCACTGTGATACCCTGAAAAGCCAAATCATAAAATAAATAATCCATAACAACACAAACTCACAATACAGAAATATTTTCAACACACACACATACACACAGTAAAAAAAAAAAAAAAAATTGTCATTTACACTGCAAGAGAAATTTTTTTTTCGGTCAATAGCTGCTGGATATTCTCTCAAAAGCATGTTTCCTTTTCAATTTCTATACAAGTCAAAATGTTCATCCTCACTATGTAGACATTTATCAAGTGTATTGAGAACCATCTTTCTTTCACTAAAACAGAGGCTATTAATTCTAGGAAACTCAAAATTGAGGCAAATATCTCACAATGCATAGGAGCCAGGGCTGCCTCCAACTTTTCTGATACCACCCAGAGGATGCCCTCAATTTTCTCCAGATTATCATGAATACATAGCTTGATCTCATTCTGATGCAAATAACACCCATGACTAGATGACTATAGAGAGGCTGCAGATTGGGAAGGAAACCCAATGGAATCAAACCACATAGCTCAAAAGAAGGCAAAGACAAGGATGTGGTTTTAAAAATCAATTCAGATGAATGAATTGCTGCCAGGAATAGAACTGAAGATTTCATTTTCAATAACTACCTAATTACATCAAATTTAATTTTCTGAATGGGTTTCTATTGTTATGTTTAAAAGTTATTGGAAAATTCTGATAGGTAAATACTTCTGTTCTACCATTTTTGGTGCAAGTCCCCTTGTTAGGACATGGCTCTATGAGATAAAAGTTAAAATTAATAAGAATGAATATGAATGCACACATAATGAACATTATATGTATAATCTATGGATGTATATTAATATAAATCTATTAATATAAATCTAGTTGACTCGTACACAATATAAGTTTAAACTGTGTGGGTCCACTACTTGCCTATTTTATTCTGTATCTGCTACCCATGAAACAGCAAGACCAACACTTCCTCCTCTGCCTTCTCATTGTGAATATGGCAAGGATGAAGACCTGTATGATAATCAACTTCCATTTAATGATAAATATATTTTCTCTAGTTTACCATAACCATAGTATACAATCTATAACATACAAAATGGGTTTATTCACTGTTTATGTTATTGGCAAGATTTCTGGTTACAGTAGCCTATTTGTGGCTGGAGAGTTAATAGTTACACATAGATTTTCAACTGTGCAGGGAGTGAGCTCTAACCCTTTGATTGTTTAAGAGTCAATTGTATATGTATTTAAAATCTAACTTCCTAGCTTTCCCAGACTTTTTAAAAATGTCATCTATAAAAGGTAAATCTTTGTTTTTGATGACAGGTGATATCTTAGGTTCACAAACTTTAATCTATGAAGTAGATGATGTAATCTTAAATTTATTTTAAAAACTCAAAAATGAGACAAAAATTGTAGGGAAATAATGAATGTTAAGATGTACTTCACCTTCTTGGTGAATATATTAACAGGTATAATTTTTTCAGATGCTAGGCATAGTTTTGATGTCTCCCTTCCTCCTCAGAGGGAATCACTTCAAGAAATTTGTGTTTTATACCACATACATCTTTTCCATGACATGTGCATACTCATGCACATTTTTAATTATACATATAGAATTAAAATGATATATTTAATAAGAGATGATGCATTCTGCTGATTTTTACCTTATGTTTTGAAATTTATCCATGTTAACAAATGTAGTCTGGGTTGATTCACCTTATATCACTGAAGCAGTGTTATAAATGATCTTTTATACGTTTCCAATTTGTTGGACAGTACAATAACTATTCTTGTAATTGTGCACATCTGTAGACAGCCTAGTTACTAGAATATGCCTAAGTGAAATTTCTGATATGTTGCCAAATTATTCTCCCCATTAGATTTTCTAATTTATATATTCATCAACAGTTTGTTGATATTCTTGCTAAGAATGTAAGACTATACTGTAAGAATGTTGTACAATATTTTTTGGTATTCTTGCCAATTTTCTGCATTGATGATTTTTGTATTTTAAATACCCCAATACGCCATCTTTTAGTTGGAACCAAATATTGGATATGCTGAAAAAGGCAGGTGAGTAACCTCAAACCTCAACCTAAGTAACAAAACATTTTCCATGTACTTTCTTGTGGCTGATTTTGTTAACCCTGCTTGAATCAAATTAAGAGATCCATCGCACCAGTAATATGTGTTTTTAGTATTTTTATAATGATTTGCAGTTTTGTTAGGTTCCCTGAATACTAATCCTCTCTCAGCTATGTGTATTGAAAAGATCTTGAGCATAGCATTTTATTATATTTATATGAAAATTTCACAGAGTAAATTTTCAGGATAAATTGGACTTCATCATGATGATTTGGTAATAGAATTTGGTCCTAGATCTCTTTTCTTTTCTTCAGGCTCTGATTTTTTAAAAATTTTGCTTGGATGCATTGCTTATATTATTGCTTTATAACTAAAAATGAAAGAATCTGCATGATAATCAAGAGGAACAGCAGAGAACAGTTTTTGGTTAGAAAGAAACTGTACCATAGATAGAAAAATATGAAGAGATATCTTATCTTTGTACTAGGTCATCCTCTCTGAGCATGAATATAGTATTTGTGTAAGGTAAAATCAACTTCTTAAAATGAGGTACACATGCTGCATGGCACTGGAAATGGACATCAAACCTGCGTGTCCACTTTGTGTCGAATGTCTTGCTTTAAAATTTCATTTTAACTGTGAAAAG
>NW_022144659.1:0-21921 GCF_007565055.1 Rhinopithecus roxellana
ATCTGTAAAGGATTTTATTTCTCCTTCACTTATGAAACTTAGTTTGGCTGGATATGAAATCCTGGGTTGAAAATTCTTTTCTTTAAGAACGTTGAATATTGGCCCCCACTCTCTTCTGGCTTGTAGAGTTTCTGCCAAGAGGTCTGCTGTTAGTCTGATGGGCTTCCCTTTGTGGGTAACCCGACCTTTCTCTCTGGCTGCCCTTAAGATTTTTTCCTTCATTTCAACTTTGGGAAATCTGGCAATTATGTGTCTTGGAGTTGCTCTTCTGGAGGAGTATCTTTGTGGTGTTCTCTGTACTTCCTGAATTTGAATGATGGCCTGCCCTACTAGGTTGGGGAAGTTCTCCTGGATGATATCCTGAAGAGTGTTTTCCAACTTGGTTCCATTTTCCCCTTCACTTTCAGGCACCCCAATCAGACGTAGATTTGGTCTTTTTACATAATCCCATACTTCTTGCAGGCTTTGTTCATTTTTTCTTTTTCTTCTTTTTGCTTTTGGTTTCTCTCTCTCGCTTCATTTCATTCATTTGATCCTTAATTGCTGATACTCTTTCTTCCAGTTGATCGAGTCAGTTACTGAAGCTTGTGGATTTGTCACGTATTTCTCGTGTCATGGTTTTCATCTCTGTCATTTCATTTATGACCTTCTCTGCATTAATTATTCTAGCTATCAATTCTTCCACTCTTTTTTCAAGATTTTAGTTTCTTTGCGCTGGGTACATAATTCCTCCTTTAGCTCTGAGAAGGTTGATGGACTGAAGACTTCTTCTCTCATCTTGTCAAAGTCATTCTCTGACCAGCTTTGATCCATTGCTGGCGATGAGCTGTGCTCCTTTGCAGGGGGAGATGCGCTCTTATTTTTTGAATTTCCAGCTTTTCTGCCCTGGTTCTTCCCCATCTTTGTGGTTTTATCTGCCTCTGGTCTTTGATGATGGTGACGTACTGATGGGGTTTTGGTATAGGTGTTCTTCCTGTTTGACAGTTTTCCTTCTAATAGTCAGGACCCTCAGCTGTAGGTTTGTTGAAGATTGCTTGAGGTCCACTCCAGACCCTGCTTGCCTGGGTATCAGCAGCAGAGGTTGCAGAAGATAGAATATTGCTGAATAGCGAGTGTACCTGTCTGATTCTTACTTTGGAAGCTCCCTCTCAGGGTGTACTCCACCCTGTGAGGTGTGGGGTGTCGGACTGCCCCTAGTGGGGGATGTCTCCCAGTTAGGCTACTCAGGGGTCAGGGATCCACTTGAGCAGGCCGTCTGTCCCTTCTCAGCTCTCAACCTCCGTGTTGGGAGATCCACTGCTCTCTTCAAAGCTGTCAGACAGAGTCGTTCGCCTCTGCACAGGCCTCTGCTGCTTCCCCTTTTGTTGTTTAGCTGTGCCCTGTCCCCAGAGGTGGAGTCTACAGAGGCAGGCAGGTTTCCTTGAGCTGCTGTGAGCTCCACCCAGTTCGAGCTTCCCAGCAGCTTTGTTTACCTACTTAAGCCTCAGCAATGGCGGGTGCCCCTCCCCCAGCCTTGCTGCTGCCTTGCGGTTAGATCGCAGACTGCTGTGCTAGCAATGAGGGAGGCTCCGTGGCCGTGGGACCCTCCTGGCCAGGTGTGGGTATAATCACCTGGTGTGCCTGTTTGCTTAAAGCGCAGTATTGGTGTGGGAATTACCCGATTTTCCAGGTGTTGTGTGTCTCAGTTCCCGTGGCTAGGAAAAGGGATTCCCTTCCCCCTTGCACTTCCCAGGTGAGGCAATGCCTCGCCCTGCTTCAGCTGTCGCTGGTCGGGCTGCAGCAGCTGACCAGCACCGATTGTCCGGCACTCCCCAGGGAGATGACCCCAGCACCTCAGTTGAAAATGCAGAAATCACCAGTCTTCTGTGTTGCTCACGCTGGGAGTTGGAGACTGGAGCTGTTCCTATTTGGCCATCTTCTAGAGTTTTCCAACAAATGCTAAATTCTTATTGTTTTAATCACTGGGATTTGGGGTAGTTTGTTATTTAGTAGTAGGTAACATTTTAAATGGACTTTGCTATAGTCTCAGACAAACATTTAAACTTATTCAACTGGCTTCCAGCATGAATCATGGGAAGTAATAATCATTTCTGAAATTTCTCTGCAAATTAGGAGTACTGATTTAAATTATAAAAGACATCATATTGACAATACACTTCTCCAATTACCCTCCAATCTTTCCATTCACATGCAAAATACATAACAGACTCAAACACTCATCTCCAGGGTAAGACAGAATTTAGCCATTTTGCTTGTGGTTGGGACTACAGGCACACACCACTGTGCCCAGCTCATACTGTTTTAATTAGAATAGCTTTGCACACGTTTTGACATTAGGAAGTGTGAATCCTTTAGTTTTTTCTTTTTTTTTTTCTGCAAAAGGTGTCACTGGGATTTTGTCAAGAATTGCATTGAAACTGTAGATTGCTTTGGGTAGTATAAATATTTTGATGATATTAAATATTCCATGTATGAACAGGGAATGCCTTTCCATTCACTTATGACTTTAATTTCATTTAGCAATATTCTACAGTTTTCAGTATATAAGTCTTTTGCCTGCTTCGTTAACTTTATTCCTAAATGTTTTATTATTTTTTATGCTATTAGAAATGGTATTGTTTTAATAATTTTCTTTTTGGATTATTAATTGTACATGTATTAAAAACCACCACACCAGGTGTGGTGGCTCATGCCTGTAATCCCAGAACTTTGGGAGGCCAAGGTGGTTGGATCACTAGTTCAGGAGATGGAGATCAGCCTGGCCAGCATGGTGAAACCCCGTTTCTACAAAAAATACAAAAAATAGCTAGCTGTGGTGGTGCACGCCTGTAATCCCACCTAACTGGGTGATTGAGGCAGGAGAATCACTTGAACCTGGGAGGCAGAGATTGCATTGAGCCAAGATCGCACCTTTTCACTCCAGCCTGGCGACAGAGCGACACTCCATCTCAAACAAACAAACAAACAAACAAACAAAAACTACTACTTTGGAGGTGTTTATTTTGTATCTATAACTTTACTTAATTTGTTTATTGATTCTAATAGATCTATTTGTGGAACCTTATGCTGTCTATGTGTAAGATCATATCATCTGCAAACAGATAATTTTACTTCTGCCATTTCCATTTGGACTTATTTTATTTCTTTCTCTATTCTAATAGCTCTAAGACTTCCAGTATTATGTTTAATAAAAGTGGTAAGAGTAGGCATCCTTGCCTTGTTCTTGATCTTAGAGGAAAACTCTGTTTTTCACCATTAAGTGTAATGCTAGCTGTGGGCTTTTCATATGTAACATGTGTTACATTGAGGTAATTTCCTTCCATTTCTAATGAGATGAGTTTTTGTACCATGAAACGATGTTGAATTTTGTCAAATGCTTTTTCTGCATGATTTGAGATAATCATGAAGTTTTTGACCTTCATTCTATTAATGTGCTTTATACATTGATTCTCACATGTTGAGCTATCTTTTCATTCCAAGAATATATTAATATTCCATTTGTTTATGATTGTATAATCTTTTAGTGTACTTTTGAATTGATTTGCTAGTATTCTGCTCAGAATTTTTGCATCAACATTCATCAGGGGATATTGGCCTATAGTGTTTTTTGTTTTGTTCTGTTTTGTTTTTGTAGGATCTTTGTCTGACTTTGGGTAAAACTGGCCTCATATAATGAGAATATGTCTCTCTTCTTCAGTTTTTAAAAGACTTTGAAAATGATTCTGTTAATCTCTCTTTAAATGATTGATAGATTTCACCAGTGAAGTCATGTAGTCCTGGCATTTTTACTGTTGGAAGGTTTCTGTTTATTGATTCAATCTCCTTACTATTTATAGGTCTATCCAGATTTTTTATTTCTTCATGATTCACTCATAGCAGGTTGTACATATTGAGGAATTTACTATTTCTTCTGAGTTGTCCAATTTGTTGGCCCATTGTTCACGACAGTCTGATAAATTCGTTTTATTTCTGTGGCATTGTTATGTCTCCTCTTTCACTTCTAGTTTTTATTATTTGAATCTTCTCTCTTTTGTTTTTAATTAATCTAAAGATTTCTCATATTTGTTGTTCTTTTCAAAAAATCATTTCTTGGTTTTGTTGATTTTTTTCTATTGTTTTCTGCTCTGTGTGTCTTGTTTGTTTCTGTTCTAATGTTTATTATTTCCTTTATTGATTATCTTATGGAAGTTCTATTTTATGTAACAAATTGCTTTTCTTATACTTCTTTCAGGATTCTCTCTTTGTCTTGACATTTGACAGTTTGATTATAACCTGTCTTGGTACTGGCCTTCTTGAGTTTATCCTAGTCACAGTACATTAAACTTCTCAAATGTGAATGTCCATTTCTTTCCTCAGATTTGGGAAGTTTTGAGCCACCATTTCTTCCAATAAGCTCTCTGCACCCTTTTCTCTTCTTATACATCCATAATTCATGTATTGTTCTGCCTGATGGTGTACCATAACTTCCTTAGCCTTTCTTCACATTTCTTCATACATTTTTTTGTTCCTCTGAGTGCTAATTTTGGATCACCTATCTTTAAGTTTGTTGATTCTTTTTTCCACATGATCAAGTCTGCTGTTAAACATTTCTAATAAATTCTTTAAGTTATTGCATTATTCAGCTTCAGAATTTGTTTGGTTCTTTGATATAGCTTCTATTGCATTGTTAGTGCATTATTTTCCTGATTTTACTTATCTATCTGTTCTCTGTTAGCTCATTGAGTTTCTTTAAAATGGTTGCTTTGAATTCTTTGTCAAGTAGTTCCTAGATCTTCACTTCTTTAGGATAGTTTTCTGGAGGTTTCTTTTTCTTTTGATTTGATCAGATTTTCCTGTTTCTTCACATGTCTTGTTAAATTTTACTGGGATTTTGGCACTGAAAAAAACAGTTACCTCTCTCAGTCTTCATGGACTGGATTCACACAGTGGAAGTTTCACTAATCAATCCAACTTAATATTGTGGAGCCCTCTCCAACTTTTTCTGGACACATAACTTCTCTTGGCTTGCAGATCTAACTTTCCAATCAGAAAAGTTGCAAAGTTTAATTTTTAGCAGATCATGTTGTCTTCCTCCCTCTGGTGTCTATCTACAGTAGTCCAGGTTCTATTGTGTTTCAAGAATCCACCAATCTCTCCTCTGTTCTCAGAAGCCTCCAGCCATCCAAATTATGCCACTTCTCCATCTATGCTACAAATCAGTCATCACAGAAACCAGTTCCTTCTGCAGACCCCCAAACACCAGGACATTGGACATGAGACCCACTCTTCACATTTCCTCACAAGAGAATAGCTGTAAGTTGAACATTTTCTCCTGGTTGTTCCTGTGCCAGATTAGGGAAGGGCCATCAAAGAGAAAATGCAACAGTTTTTCTTACTCCTTCCAGTGTGGCTATTCTTGGCTTATTTGCTTGCTTGGTGGATTACAAATTCTTAACTGGTTTCTGAAGTTTCTATGAAAGGTTTTTGGAAATACATTGCTGTTAAATCAATCATCTTTGGAGGGAAACGGTCTGGGGCTTTCTGTTCTACCAACTTGTTAACATCATTCCTCACATACAATTATTGTGTGTTAAAAGTGTACCTGAAAAAAAAAAAGTGTATCTGAATTGAAAATTTTTTTGTCATAGTACAAATATTTCTAACATTAATTCTTTAGCTATCTGAAAACATTTTAATGTATGTATTTATAAGGGAGAATTGCAACAAAATATTTCAGTGGTCAAAATTAATTCAGGATATATTGAATTTTATACAGTTTTAAATTATTGATTTCATGTTTCTTTACTACTTATTATTTAGTTCTGTTTGTGAAAGGAAAATAAATCTTGGGGGCCAAAATCACTAAACTAAAGGGAAAAGTCAAGCTGGTAACTGCTTAGGACAAACTTGCCTCTCATTCTACTCAAAGTCACCCCTCTACTCACTGAGATAAATGCATATCTGATTGCCTCATTTGGAGAGACTAATCAGAGACTCAAAAGAATACAAGCATTTGTCTCTTATCTACCTATGACCCGGAAGCCCCCTCCCTACCTTGTTTGTCTTGCCTTCACCTTGAGTTTTCTCACCTTTCTGGACTGAACCAGTGTACATCTTACACATATTGATTGATGTCTCATGTCTCCCTAAAACGTATACAACCAGGTTGTGCCCCTACTATCTTGGGCACATGTCATCAGGAACTTCTGAGTCTGTGTCATGGTGTGTGTCCTCCACCTTGGCAAAATAAACTTTCTAAATTAACTGAGACCTGTCTCAAATTTTTGGGGTTCATAGGCTCCATGGGGGATTTCATAGGGTAACAGCCCTTTCAAAGTTTACTTTGAATGTGCTTGTTTAATTATAATGTAGTCTCACAAATCTCAAAAGTCTAATGGACCTTGTAAACTATTTAAATAAAAACTGAAGAGTAATATGTTTTTATAATTTTAATATTAGTATTTAATCTGATTATTTAAACCTTGTATTTTAAAAATTATTGATAATAAAATGAAGTAAAAGAAAACATTTTACTACAATATAGAAATTCTTATACAATCTTGATCTGTGCACTACACTAAAATTATTAAATATTTAGTTTTTAACTTATACCATATTACTAAAATTGATAATAATCTGTTTTTTCCACTAGGTAAGCGGCTCATCTCACTGGGATGTTTTATTTTTTTGTATGTTGCTTTAGCATATCAAAACATTAAGTAATACAGGATAAGTAACACAAAATGGAATATACATCAAAAAGTCTATTTTATTAAACATTAGTTTTATTTCTAAGTTTTTTATTCTGTGGCTGTATAAAGTATAGTCATGCATTACTTGTTCTATTAAATCTATTTGTCCAGATAAATTTGCAAGGAAGGAGCAGAGACTAACACATAATATAAGATTAAGAAGATTTTATTTATTTTGAATTTCCAAATCATTTACCTTTATTTTGGAACAAGAGCTGCAAAGACTGTCACTTATGCTCAAAGTGTAACATAAAATATTGCCAGGTTTGAATTTCATGATGATTTGTTATGAATATATTTGCTTCCTCTTTTTATAATCCCCTTTATATAACATAATGTGTTGAATTAATAAATTATCCATTTACTAAAAAAATCAATAAATTATCCATAATGTGTTGAATTAATAAATTATCCATATTAATAAATTATCCATGCCTGAATTGACTTTGCTAATAATCTCTTTATAACAACTTTAATCCTCATAATCAATGGTACTAAACAAAACAATTTTATCAAGTTGTACATTTGACAAGAACATTATGTAAGCATACACAGTCTGTGTGTAGAAGATAATGGCTATAATACCAACTGGCTTTACCTTCCAAAAGAATTTTGGTTATGTCAGTTGAGAAAAATGACGAGACAAGTCTCAGTCATTTCAGGAGGTTTATTTGCCAAAGTTAAGGATGCACTCCCAGAAGACAGGTCTATCCCTTTCTCCAAAGATGGCTTTGAAGGCTCCAAATTTAAAGGGAGAAAGGAAGGAATTGAACCCCAAAAACTGGTTTCAAGCCAATCTCATAACCTCTATGACTTTTTCCATGAGATATTGGTAAAACTATTACATAACTTTGTCAAAGTTAATTTATAGGTTAAAACCTTGTATGTCTTAATGACTCATCCATTTCAATTAGGTCTTCAAGATGCTATATCTCCTATTATAGAATTATTATTTAATTTTCATGACCACACTCTTATAATTGTTTTCCTAATTAGTTCTCTAGTTCTCTATATTTCCCTCATACTGACAACAAAATTAACACACATTAGCACTACAGATGCCCATGAAGTGGAAACTATATGGAAGATCTCACTCGCTATTATCCTAATTTTAATTGCCTTCCCATCTCAATGTATCCTATATATGATTAGATGGAATTAATAACCCCTCTCTCACTGTCAAAACAATTGGCCATCAGTGATATTGAATTTATGAATATACAGATTATGAGGACTTAGGCTTCGAGTCTTACATAACCCCTACAACAGCCTTAAAACTAGGAGAACTATGACTCTTCAAATTTGACAATCGAGTAGTTCTCCTAACAGAAATTCCTATTCGTGTATCAGTCTCATCAGATGTTCTATACTCATGAGCCATCCCATCACTGGGCCTCAAAACAGATGCAATCCCGGCTTAAACCAAACGACCTTGACCGCCACATGGCCAGGCCTTTACTAAGGCCAATGCTCAGAAATCTGTGGATTCAACCACAGCTTTGTACCCATTGTTCCAGAATTAGTCCCCCTAAAATGCTTTGAAACCTGATCTATATCCATACTCCAATGTCACCGTAAGGCTAATTAGCATTAACCTTTTATGTTAAAGATTGAGGTTTCCAAACTCCCCTGCAGTAAAATGCCTCAACTAGACACATCCATGTGACTCATTACTATTTTATCCAATCATAATTCTATTCATCATTCTTCAATTAAAAGTCTCAAGTTTTATTTACCCTATGAATCCCACACCAAAAGCAATCAAGACTCAAAAACACTCAACCCCTTGAGAATTAAAATAAATGAAAATGTATTTGCCTCTTTCATTATCCCAACAAATATTAGGTCTACCTATCTCAACCTTAATTATTTTATTTCCCACTATGCTACTTCCTACCCTTAGCCATTAGACAACAACTCACTGACTTCTATTCAACAGTGACTAATCCAATTTGTATTTAAACAAATAATAACAATGCATAATATCAAGAGAAGAACCTGATCCCTTATGTTAATTTCCCTGATTCTCTTTATTGGTTCAACTAATCTTTTTGGACTTCTACCTCATTCATTTACACCAACTACTTAATTATCAATAAACTTAGGAACAGCAATTCCTTTGTGAGCTGGAGCAGTGATCACCAGCATCCACTTTAAGACAAAAGCTTTCTTAACCCACTTCCTACCACAAGGCACACCTATCCCACTTATCCTCATATTAGTAATCATTGATACTATTAGCCTATTCATTAAACCAATAGCACTAGCTGTATGATTAACAGCCAACATTACGGCTGGCCACCTACTAATGCACTTAACTGGAGAAACTACACTAGTATTACCAACTATTAGTTTACCCACAGCTTCAATTACATTTATTATTCTAGTTTTACTAACCATCCTTGATTTTGCTATAGCCCTTATTCTAACCTATGTCTTTGCACTCCTAGTAAGTTTCTGCCTACACGACAACACATAATGATCCACCAAACTCATGCTTACCACATAGTTAACCCTAGCCCCTGACCACTAACGGGAGCCCTTGCAGCACTGCTGATAACATCCGGCCAGGCCATATGATTTCATTTTAACTCTACTCCCCTCCTAACTCTAGGCCTATTAACCAATACATTAACAACACATCAATGATGATGTGATGTTATCCAAGAAGGCACATTCCAAGGCCACCATACATCAATCGTCCAAAAAGACCTTCGATACAGAATAATCTTATTCATTCTTTCAGAGGTGTTCTTTTTCGCCGGCTTTTTTTGAGCATTCTACCATTCTATGCCTAGCCCCGACTCCAGAATTAGGAAGATGCTGGCCTCCAACAGGCATTTACCCTCTTAACTCTCTAGAAGTCCCTCTCTAGAAGTAATACATCTGTTTTACTTCCATCCAGAGTTTCAATTACTTGGGCTCACCATAACTTAATAGAAGGTAACCAAAGACACATACTTCAGGTACTGTCCATCACAATTGCCCTAGGTGTTTACTTTACACTTCTACAAGCCTCAGAGTATTTCAAAGCCCCTTTCACTATCTCCAGTGGGGTTTACATCTCAACATTCTTCATGTTATTATCGGATCGACATTTCTTACTGTCTGCCTATTCCGCCAACTAAAATTTCACCTCACATCCAACCACCATTTTGGATTTGAAGCCACTGCCTGGTACTGACACTTTGTAGATGTATTATGTCTATTCCTATATGTTTCTATCTATTGATGAGGATCTTACTCTGTTAGTATAAAATAGCACAATCTAATTGATTTCCAATCAATTAGCTTCGGTATTACGTGAAAAAGAGTAATTAATCTAACATTAGCCCTAGCAACAAAATCTAGCCCCTATGAATGTGAGTTTCACCCAATAGGCTCTACCTTCCTCCCCTTTTCTATGAAGTTTTTCCTAGTAGCCACACATTTCTCGTCTATGATCTAGAAATTGCCCTACTACTATGCCTACCATGAGTTTTTCAGACAACCAACCTAAAAGTAATAATTAGGGCAGCCCTCATATTAGTTATCATTTTAATCTTAGGCTTAGCCTATGAATGAACCCAAAAAGGATTAGAATGAACTGAGTTGATAATTAGTTTAAGTCAAAATAAATGATTTCGACTCATTAAATTATGGTAGATCGTAATTACCAAATGCCCTCTATTTATATTAACATTACATTACCTTTCATTATGTCTTTAATAGGGGTAATAATCTATTGATCCCACCTGATATCATCCTTACTATGCCTAGAAGGCATAATACTATCAATATTTATCATAAGTACTCTCATAACTTTAAACATGCATTTCACACTAGCATCCATAATACCTATTATCCTTTTAGTTTTTGCAGCCTGTGAAGCCACTGTAGGTTTAGGCTTACTGGTTATGGCTTCCAGTAACTATGGTCTAGATTATGCACAAAGCCTGAATTTACTCCAATGCTAAAAATTATTATCCCAACAATTATACTACTCCCAATAACATGATGCTCTAGAACTCTATGGTCTGAATTAATACAGCCTCCCGCAGTTGACTCATCAGTCTCATGAGCCTGCTTCTCTTCAACCAGGTTAATGATGACTCATCCAACTTCTCATTAACTTTCTTTCCTGATCCACTGTCATCACCCCTTCTAATTCTGGTTACTGAATTCTAATACTGGTTACCGCTCCTTATAATTTTAGCAAGCCAATATCATCTATCCAAAGAATCATTCCTGCAAAAAAAAGCTTTATACCTTAATGTTAATTTCTCTACAGATATCTTTAATTATAACATTCACAGCCACATAACTATATTTTATATTCTCTTTGAAGCCATGCTAGTCCCCACCATAATTATTATTACTCGTTGAGGTGATCAAACAGAAAGCCTTAACACAGACTTATATTTCTTATTTTATACACCGGTAGGATCCTTACCTTTGCTCGTAGCACTTATCTATACTCAAAATGTGTTCAGCTTACTAAACATATTAATAACAACATACACTTCCCAAGAATTGGCAACCTCCTGATCCGTAAACTTCTATAACTAGCATACATCATGGCATTTTTGGTAAAAATGCCTCTCTCTGGACTCCACCTGTGACTCCCTGAAGCCCACGTAGAAGCCCCCATTGCCAGCTTAATAGTATTTAGAGCAGTACTCCTAAAATTAGGAAGCTATGGAACGATATGGTTCACGCTAATCCTTAATTCCACGACAGAATACATAGCCTACCGTTTCCTCATACTATCCCTATGGGGAATAATCATGGCAGGCTCCATTTGTCTATGCCAAACCAATCTAAAGTCACTCATTGCTTACTCCTCCATAAGCCACATGGCACTCGTTATGGTAGCTATTCTTAATCAAATGCCCTGAAGTTTTATAGGCACAACAGTCTATATAAAGGGTTAGATGTGGAGAAGTACACAATTTTCATGTAAGAGGGGACTAGAAGGAACATATTCATGCTTTTGTCTGGCTCAGTGAATCTGCATTTTTACATAAGGTAGCATAGACAAATAGGGGAAAATGCAGGGAATCTGTGTTTTTACGTAAGCCAACAAAGATAAATGGGGCAGGGGAACAATCAGATATACATTTGTGCCAGGTGGGCAGAGGGATGACTGCATCTGTAAGGATAAGCTATCCACGGCATTTACATTGCCATGGTGAATTTTAACAGAAATACTTTAGGGTAAATATCTTAGAGCTCACTAAGAATTTCCTTGGCAAAATATGAGGAAGGTGTGTAGCTTTTCATCTTGTAACCATCTTACTTAGGAACGAAAAGGGAGAGACAGGTTTGCGTGACCCAGTTCCCAGCTTGGCTTTTCCCTTTGGCTTAATAAGTCTGGGGTCCCAAGATTTATTTTCCTTCACAAGTGTATGTCGTTAGAGAATGTGAAAGAAACACTGGCAATCATCAACACCAAGAAGTCTAGATACAAATAGGAGCTTTGCAGAGGGATGATATTGTATATTAATGCTCTTAATTCTCCAGGGATGATTGAACAATAAAGGTTACTAGTTTAAAATGAATCATCTTAACTGCAAGACAGAAAACTTTAAAATGTTATACATGGTGGAATGTGAATTATTTTTTTCAGAAAGAATGACTTCATTTTAATTTAATTTCACAGGAAGAACTGAAGTTTAAATACAATAGCTACCTCATCCACTTCAAAAGATTATTGAAAGAATCAATTAAGACAACATCTGACTCGTATTTCAAAAATTAAAGAAGACTTATAAACAAAGTCCCATGGAAAGTAAAATTTTTTTCATAATTATATGAACAATTGTCTCATTCATTCTAAAGGCATTCAATTAAAGGAAGTCCAGATGAAATGAAAATCTGTTCATTTTATACTGCTTATCAGCTAAAAATAATGCACATGTTTCTAGCAATGATTTGATTAGTTAAACAATTTGAAAGGCTTTCAATAAATACTATGAATAGGAAAGAGTTGCTTATCCAAGACAAATGATAAAGATGATGGCTTGCCACTCTTATTTTGCGATTGATATTTCTCCCAACAAAAGAAATTATTTCAGCAGTGCCCACATTTTTCAAGCATATCTTCTTGGTGAACTATGAGTCAGACAATGCTAGCTTATTCTTATTAATCAAATTTCATATAATGTCAATGTCAACTACTATGATTAATAATGTTCAAGTTGTCACAGTGATCTGGAAAAATAGACCTGATATTTTAAAATAATATCTTGGACTATCAAATATTCTTTTAGTTAAAATAAATCTTAATATTTGAATCACGAATCAATATTTAAGTCTCTTTTTCACTCTGAAAAAATATTTATTGTTTGAATTATAACACAATACATCAATTTTTAAAAGTATATTTTAAATAACAGTCGTTCAAAATATCTTATTTAAAACTGCCTTATTCAGTTCAGGCTGCTATAACAAAAATACCATAGACTTAGTGGTATAAACCACAAATGTTTATTTCTCACAGTTCTGGAGGCTGGGAAGTTCAAGGCTTTCAAGATCAAGGTGAATACTGATTATTTTCCTAGTGAAGGCCCTCTTCCTAGTTTACAGATGGAAGCCTTGTTGTTCTCACATGGAAGAGATTGGAGGGAAGTGAATTCTCTTGTGACTTTTCTTTATGAGGGCACTAATCCCATCATGAGAGCTCAACTCTCATGACCTAATTGCCTTCCAACGGCCCCATCTCCAAATACCACCACATTGAAGATTAAGGTTTCAGAATATAAATTTGGGGAAACACAAACATTCAAGCCATAGCAAAAATTAAACATACAATTTTAAATGCTATCAGGCAGATTCAACTCAGCTGAAGATCTTGTTATTGATTTGCCAGCTATCTGACACTTTGTGGTTTGCTACTAACATGCAAAGTGATGGGATGTTTCATTCAAGATTAGGTAATAAAAGATGGTAGTTTCCACCTGGCTTGCATGTTCCCTCTCTCCAGTCTCTGTCTCTGTCTCAGTCTGTCTGTCTGTCTCTCTCTGTGGCTCTTCTTTCATGCTTACTCTGATGAAGCAATGTGTTGTGAGCTGCCGTATGAAGAAGTCCACATAGCAAGAAACTGAAGGAGGGCTTCTTACCAACAGACAGATAAGTAGTGAGGCCCCCCACTCTAACAACCATTAAGGAACTACCAAAAACCAGATGAGTGATCTTGGAAGTGAAGTCTTCCCCAGTCAAGTATTCAGACAGCTGCAGCCACCACTTAGATTCATTCTTTTGAAGCAGAAGATTTATTCAACTAAGATATGCCTGGATTTATGATCTACAGACTGTAATACATCTTAGTTAATTCAGGCTGCTATGAAAACTGCCATAAACTAAGTAGTTTATTAAAAAACATAAATTTATTTTTGTAGTTCTGGAACTAGGAAGTCCCAGATCAAGGCAGCAGCAGATTTGGTGACTCAGGAGGAGGAACTGCTTCCTCATGGACACTGCCTTCGTACCACGTACCATGTACCATGTCCATACACAGTTGGAGGGGTTAGCTAGCTCTCTGAGGTCTCTTTTATAAGGGTACTAATTCCATTCTTGAAGGTTCTACTATCATGAACTAATTACGTCCCAAAGAGCCCACCTCTTAATATTGCCAGCTTAGGGGTTAATATTGCAACATCTGAATTTGGGGGGATATAAACATTTATATCATAGCAAAAGATAATAAATATGTATTGTTTTAAGTTGTTAAATTTGTCATAATTTGCTGTACAGCCAGTGGATAACTAACTATCATGGTAATTAAAAATACAAATGATGGCAAAAAAATACAAATAGATCATCAATCACAGTACATGTTACTGCAGTAAGCTAATTTACTGAGCAAAAGAGATTGAGAGAGGATGCGAGAGAGAGATTGGAATCCAGTTATATGAAGCTTACGGAAGTCATGTTTTGGGGAAAAAATATACATGTTGAAAATAAAACAATGGAAAAAAATCATAGCAACTATTATACCTAGAAAACACTAAGCCACAAAAAACTATATATGATATTCATATCAGGTATATATTATACAAAATATTTATTTCAAGATAAACCCTAAATAATAATAAAAGGAAAAATCTGCTAAAAACTAAAAATAGGCAAGAAAATAACATTATGTACAAAGTATATAAAGCAAAAATTAATAAATATGGCATGTGGGAGATGAAAGCTATTAGATGGGAGCTAGTCTGGCACTAACAGCTGGACCACAGTGTTTTCCTGTTGATTATAAACAATTTCACAGAATACCCACACCAGACAAGATTGCAATGCACCAACCACAAAACTGATCAAACATGCCTCTCTCGGCTAGTGTGAAAAACTTTTGTGTCTTTGCTAATTAGTATTTAGTTCCTGTTCATTTATCCTGCCTCCTAGATAAAAAATATAGGAGTTCAATGATGGAACTGCCTCCACTTTTAATATGATGCAATCCTGAGAAAAACCACTATTGTTTGAATTGTTCTACAAATCATTAACACAAGTTCATATTCTGTACCACACCCCTCCTAACATCCTATTACTGAGATAACACATTATTCCCCGTAGTATGTTGTCTGTCTCATTGAAATGAGTCAATAAGCCCAAATCTATTTGACTATTGATTTGTTCCTGGTAGTCTTTGGATGTAGGGTATCAACAATATCTTTCGATATTTAACACTTAACGCTGACAATAATATCCACGATCTATTTTTAAGCAATTTAACATCAGTAAGCAAGGTACCTTTAAAAGTAGAAAAACTTTCCAAAGTAGAAAAAAAAAATGATAATTAATGTAAATTGTGGCATCTGAGCTTTCTAATAAAAGTTGCCTATCAAACCTTCAGCCCTTGCATAAAGAAAATGTTGATGAGGTGCTAATACATGCTTTAGGACTTAATAAGTTTAAACTTGATCACCATTAACCAGTTTCTTGATGAATAATAAAAATGCTACCATTTCTAAAATTTTGCAAAACATATTTTAGAGACATCAGCATTAATTCAGTTTAAATCAGCTAATTTTGGAAGTTGCTGGAAGCTTGCAGGTTCAATGTACCTTGCATTCTCTTTTTCATTCAACATTTTCTGTCACTCTACAGAAGTTTCACCAACAGAATAAAATGACATGGCATTTGTCCCTATTTATTCACGTTAATTTCTTTTTCTTAAGTTTAAAGATTTGTATTAAGTAAATTATATATAGGACTCAGATATTATGGTACAGTTCATGATAGTAGCATAGCCATGATTATTCTAGACTTTAATGTGTCTTCGTAATAGTTTACTCTAAAGGCAATAATTTTTCACATTTTTTCCTAAGCATTTACAAAATAAAATTGAGATGAGTTATCTAGTGAGATTTTTTCCAATTGTTTGTCTAAAATTTATTTTAATATGTTTCTAAATTTAACAAGTGAAAGTTTTTATAATTAACCCATCCCAATTTTTATGTAGTTTAAAATTTATTTTTAATATCTATTTACATTTAACAACTAAGAAAACAAGATTTTATACATTAATTGAGATCTTCAGCATAAAATCCAAACAGTTCTGCTGCAACCTGACATCAACTCCTAAAAATTTCTGCTCTAGGCAAAATCAATAATAAAATTTTAGAGAGAATAAGGAAAAATGGGCTTCGGAGCATAACACCAAACAACATTGTGATATATAAAAAATAAGAAAAGAAAGTAATAAATTTAGCATAATTTTACATATTTGATTGTTTAAAAATACATAACTACTATAGTAAATATAACATTTTACTTGGTGAAAGATTGGAAGTGGGTATCTGAGGGATTACGGGTTACGGAGTTTTGTGATGGAGGAGGATTATCTGAAATCAGGAAATCAGATGGAAATTTCCAGCACCAGATATGGATGGGCGTGGCTCAAAATATGCATGATGAACTGAGGTATCTGGTAGGTGTTTGAGGTGAGTACATGTATGTTTCTTATGTGTTTCTATCCCTTGGATTCATCCAGGTACGGTTTTTTGGTTCAGAGTATTTCTTGCAGATAAAACCAAGCATAAGTAAACATGAAATTCAAGTTATGCTCAAATGGTTCCCTAATGTATTAGTCACATTGGAACAAATTTGTTTTCAAAATAGGAATTAAGGCAAAACTGACTGTAATATCTTTCTCTTTGGACTTGAGAATTACAAAATGTGAAAGCTAATGAAAACCTCTATCTTTTGTCTCATTTACTTATTTTTGCTTACTTGTATGATTCATTCTGCAATATGTCATACTTGCAAATATATTTTGATATTTCCAAATTTTATTGACACTCTAGTGACATAACAGATCTGGATTCAGAAACAAAGCACCTTTGATATCAGGATTTCTCTGACCTTGAACTTCCTGCCTTGCTCCTGAATACATTAACTTCGCCTTATACACAGTTCTAGTGATTTGCCTTTCCCACATCTTGAACCACATATAAAACAATAATGACACTAAGAATCAGCACAGGTGAAAAACGCTCACATAGGTGATCTACAGTTGTCTAGTGCAGATAAAGAGGATACTGCCTTTGAGTGATATGAATGTGCATCCCCACTGTATATATAGAGAACCGAATGCTAACTAAGATTATTTGATGCACTTATCAAACACTGAAGATGTAACCTTTCTAAAAATGGTTCTGTGTCTTAATGATATGTTATAGATAATTACAGTATTATAGATCCACTCTAGAAAAAGTATGTCATCATTGCCGGTAAACAATGCATAAAAATGCTAAATAATCTATGTGTGTTTTACTAAGATTAAGATTTTTTTAAAAGAAGTAGAAGAAGACTAGCAGACTGGAAATAAGTATTATAAAGATTTAGCAATGATTCCTTTAAGTTGATTTATACAAGCTTAATTTTTTGGAATTTTTAAAACTTTTTTTTTGGTTTTGCTCTTTATTTTGAACATTATTATTTTTAATTTTAGATTTGGGGGTACATGTACAGGTTTGTTACATGGATACATTACGTGATGCTGAGATTTGGACTTCAGTTGAGCCTATCACCCAAATAGATGTCTTTTCAACACGCAATAGGTACACCCAATAGGTAGTTTTTCAGCCCTTTCTCTCCTCCTTCCTCCCCGTTTTTGAAGTCCCCGTCTATTGTTCCTATCTTTGTGTTCATGTGTACCCAACATTTAGCTCCCACTTATAAGTGGGAATATGCAGTATTTGATGTTCTGTTTCTGTGTTAATTCACTAAGGCTAATGGGCTCCAGCTGCATCCATGTTGCTGAAAAGGACACGATTTCCGTTTTTATGGCTGGGTAGTGTCCCACGGTGACCACATTTTCTTTATCCAATCCACCACTGATGGACACCTAGGTGGATCCCATATCTTTTCTATTGTGAATAGTGCTGCAATAAACGTGCAAGAGCAGGTGTCTTTTTGGTAAAATGATTTATTTTCCTGTGGGTATATACCCAGTAATGAGATAACATTATGAGATAATGCTGGGTAATTCTATTTGCAGTTCCTTGTAATCTCTTGATTTTCACTTAGTCCATTTATCTCTATCTTATCTTGCTTAAAATTTAAAACAATGAAAATAATGAAAACATGAAATTGTTTGCTGTGTTTTCTGTGTACAGTTTTGCCTAAGCACTGTTTTGATTTACTGGCTCTCATCAGCACTCCATGTTCAGAGGTCTGAATTTGAACTGTCTCCATTTTCCTATAGAGTCAATTGGGTAAAAAATTAGGTTAGAACCCACAGCCACTTAGATGAGAATCAAAACAATCCATTTTAAAGTGGTTCTTTCATAAAGCCACTGAGGAAATATCACAAGCAGATAATGTATTACGTTGCATTGCATATGTTGCTATTACAATATTTGTAACAGTTGATGCCACTGCTTTGAGGATATGAATTTTAAGATTGTTTTCATTTTAGAAATGTTTGCTATAGTACAAACATTTACTTTAAGATTATTCAGATCATCTAAAAATGATATGTCATGAGACTACCCATAATAAGAGGAAAAGACATTTCTTCATTTCTTTGAAACCCAAAACTTAAAAAAAAAAATAGGCTCACAATATTTCAGATAGAATGAGATTTCACAGAAGAAAAATAATCTTTTTACAAGCTTTCTTGTTCTGTGAAAGCTCTGTGAGAGAAGCAAGAAACTGATGAAGCACCTAAGAAATAAGGGATGATTTACCTTGGTGATTTCCTCGTGATTATGATGTCAATAAGACTGCAGAATGCAAATGAGATCATGTAAAACAACTTAGATTTTATTAAAGTGAGGAATAAAGAAGGCACGCAAGGAATCACATGATGTGTATAGACCATCTAGCTTCTGGACTATCTTTTTCTCTTTAAGATTAAGAACTAGAACTACAAGAGGAATTCTAAGTATGCCCCACAAATTTAAAGAGGGAAAAATAAGTAGGTCTCTAACAAAACATTCCCTATAAGGTAGAAAAAAATAAACTTTGAAAAATGAAAAAGAAACAAGAAACACTGTACCAAACCAATTAAAATGCAATAAATTAAGTCAAGCTGTATTAATTTGTCTGAATTTCCAGTTACTTTGCCCATTTTCCTTGAAAAAACCATCTGCACTGACTATTACTACACTACACTTAACAACAAAATTGGTTAAGGGACTAGGAGGTTGAAACCATTTGTGGAGGGCGGGTATACCAGTTCACCTTACTGCCTGGTAACTCAGAAGCCTGAATGCTTCAGTTTTAACCCGTTTTCCCAGGTAATATCTCATGAACGGTTTCCCCTGGGGAAAAATTAACACTTTCTTTTCTTCTCTTCTTTTAATACTGTATTTTTATTATGCCTTTTATATGTTTAGATATACAAATGTTCATCACCTTGTTACAATTTCCTACAGTATTCAGTATATAGCAGTATGCTGAAGAGGTTTGTAGCCTAAGGGCAATAGGCTACAACATTTAGCCTAGGTGTGTAGTAGGCTATACCATCTAGGTTTGTGTAACTACATTCTATGTCATTCACATGACAAAATTGCCTAATGACACATTTCTCAGAACAGATCTTGGTTGTTAAGTGACACATGACTGTACACATTTCAAAAATAGAAAAATCATTCTCCAACAAGATGAATGTATGCCAAATTGTAATGCAAATTCCATTGTTCATTGGATTTGCATTGTGTTTTTTAAATTATACTTTAAGTTCTAGAGCACATGTGCACAATGCAGGTTTGTTACATATGTATACATGTGCCATGTTGGTGTGCTGCACCAATTAACTTGTCATTTACATTAAGTATTTCTCCTAATGTTATCCCTCCCCCCTCCCCCCACACCACGACAGGCCCCGGTGTATGATGTTCCCCTTCCTGTGTCCAAGTGTTCTCATTGTTCAGTTCTCACCTATGAGTGAGAACATGCGGTGTTTGGTTTTCTGTCTTTGTGATAGTTTGCTGAGAATGATGGTTTCCAGCTTCATCCATGTCCCTACAAAGGACATGAACTCATCCTTTTTTATGGCTGCATAGCATTCCATAGTGTATATGTGCCACATTTTCTGAATCCAGTCTATCATTGATGGACATTTGGGTTGGTTCCAAGTCTTTGCTATTGTGAATAGTGCTGCAATAAACATACATGTGCATATGTCTTTATAGCAGCATGATTTGGGGGAAATCATCTTGTGATGCAGTGATTACAATATTGGAAAGTATCACATTTAAATAAATTTGTTTGTTGGTCTGTTCTCCACTGTTTTGCTGAAATAGTGTTAACAGCACTTCTTGATAGAGTCTCTGGTATGTGAATTCCACCTACATTTAAATCAGCACACATTTTTTTTTTGTCATTAAATTTGTAATATAAGAGGTCTCTATTACAATGTGTTCTTTTAGCATAAGATCCAGTTATATGATTGCTAAAATTGCACACTACCCACCCTGTCTTTTAAACCATATCAACTATAATGATAAATACAAAAACAATGTGCAATAGTAATTATTAAGGATATGTTAGATGTTTCTTGATTGTTTCTAATAAAAATGTGTTTATGCACTAGATAATTTAAGACTTTGGCTTTGGAGCTAGACTGTCAGGTGTTAAATGTTGGTTTTGTGAGCAAATCACTTCACCACTGTGTGCCTTAATTTCTCATTGGCAAATTGGGGTGTATGACAGTTAAATAGTCTGATTCATGTAAAGTACTTAGAACAATGTTTGATACTATTTCAGCCCTCAACAAATACTAGTTATCATGAACTGATTTATCAGATAGTTTTAAAAAGCATTACTTTGAATGGAAAAGATCTGTTACATATGAACTGCATGTGACTCATTCTATAAACTGATTTTTTTTTTGCATGTGATTTAGTCAACGTCTTTAGTATAAAAAATTACTAAGAAAAAAGCTACTTATCTACAGCCACCGATCTTTGACAAAGTCAACAAAAACATCACTGAGGAAAGGATACCCTATACAATAAATGGTGCTGGGAAAATTTGACAGCCCCATGCAGAGAAATGAACCTGGACCCATATCACTCACCATATACAAAAATTAACTCAAAATGGAGTAAAGATTTAAACATAAGGCCTGAAACTATAAAAATTCTAGAAGAAAACCTAAGAAAAACTCTTTTGGGCATTGGCCCAGGCAAAGAATTCATAACCAAGATCTCAAAAGCAAATATAACAAAAACAAAAATAAACAAATGGGATTTTTAAACTAAAAAGCTTCTTCACAGTGAAAGAAATAATCAACAGAGTCAACAGAGAGCCTACAGCATAGGAGAAAATATTTACATGTCCAGCAAAAGGCTAATATCCAGAATCTTCAAGGAACCTTGAACTTCTCAACAGGAAAAAACCAATAACCCCTTAAAAGTTGGGCAAAAGACATGAACAGTCAATTACCAAAGGAAGATACATAAGAAACCAACAAGCATATGGAAAAAATGTTCCACATCACTTACCATCAGAGAAATGTAACTTAAAACCACAAAGAAGTACCATTTTATATTACTGAGAATGGTTATTAATAAAGTGTAAAAAAAAACTGGCAAGGATGCAAAGAAAGCAGAACATACACCATTGCTGGGAATGTACATTAATATAATCTTTATTAAAAACGGTATGGAAATTTCTCAAAGAACTAAAAACAGAACTACCATTCATTCCAGCAATCCCACTGCTGAATATATCCAAAGGAAAAGAAATCATTATA